>NC_089880.1:4067857-4371785 GCF_040182565.1 Anser cygnoides | reverse complement strand
CTGCTAAATATAAAATGACAGATTTTCTGCGGCGTTTGGAAAGGCGACAACTACCTCCCACGGAGGGTGGTGAGGGAAATGGAACTGTGGTGGTGAGTGCTGCAGCCTCTTTCCTCACAGGAACAGACCCGAAACACCGGTGGTTCCTTCTCCTGTGCTTGACCACCTCCTTCCACTTTTCCAAGCTGATGTTGTGCTCATGGTGATGTTACTTGGCACTGTTTGCCTTTTGGCACAAAAGGCTGGAACGGGTAATTCTTTTCTGAATCCATGGCCGCTGCTCATTAAAACAATCAGAGCAGAAACACTTCAGTTGTGCTGTCGAGAGGGTGAATGGACACGGGGAACAAAGGAGAGTTATTCACAAAAAGAGGTTTCTGCATTTGATGACAAGTGTTTATATGAGTTTGGCAGTTCTTAGGAGAATATTTGAATGCTAAGACAATACAGAGGAAACAAGCACAATGGTATAACTTAAAAAGCTACTTGGCCGTATTTACAGTGCTCCACACTTCATGTACCTTACACGATGTGGCTTAAGTTTCAACAGAAGTTTCTTTTAAAGGAAGAATTTCATTTTTTCCTGACTCTTAGACCCATTCAACGTCTATGATACACAGATATATATAAAAATTCCCCTTCCAATCTTCTATTTTTCAAAATAAAAAAGTTGCCATCACAGAAAAGATTCTTCTTGAGGATGGATTTGACAAAGCCAAGGAGCTATGGCCTCAAAAGGAGAAAAAATAAAATACCTTGATGTCCTGATAATGTATCAACATCTTGAAAACAGCTTTAGTCACTTACAGGGACCTGTAGAAAAGTAAGAGGAGTTTCTTAGAATCTGAGGCTTACGGAGTTTCTAACTCCATCTCAGAGACAGCATGCCACCTGTGAGACAGCACTGGAAGGATCGGGAGGGCTAGCAAGGAATCATGGTTGTAAAAAGTTTGCAAGGTTTATTTTATCACCACTGTGCATCTGTCTTGGAAAGTACTGTCTTCTTGTAATCTCACAGCGTAATCGAAGTGACTGTACTTTTGCTAGCTTTGCGCAGCAAATGGAGACAAACGAGAGCTGTTCCAACCACGTCTATACCAATTCTGGAACATATTCTGAATCACTGCCAAAACAAAGCTAAACCAAGGGCCACCCAGGGCTAAGATGCCGTTCTACTATGAGATAATCCTTAGGCTGGAACCCACGAAAGGATGAGTACCACCACTTCTCACCATAGCTGCAGACACTTGGCAAAGCTCAGTACTGGGCCCATAAGCAAAGGAACAAACATTAAAATAATAAATTAGACAACATCCCCCCCTGTTTTTGACTACGGAACATGGCAGTCTGGAATTCAAGCAATAACCTGTTTCAGAAATCAATATCCAAATGTGAGAAAATGAACTTCTGGGTTTCTCCCTTATCAAATAGCATGCAAGTTAAATCTGAAATGCCTGTATTTTATATAGACAATGTTTTAAATGCAAGTATGTATAAAAAATGCTATAGTGCAAAACGTCATTCAGCTATCCTTATGCTATGCATTAATTCTAGAGAACAGCTGGAAATCCCTTGGAAAGTTTGATGTAATTACATCTGACTGTAAATCTTTGACTGTTTTAATACACTCAGGTGACCTAAATAGCATTACACAGAAAATAATTTTAATTTTAAATTTCTCTAATTAAAAAAAATATTTTAATTTAAATTTTAAAGAATTTAAGATTTTTAAATAAAAATAATTTTAATGTTAATTAAATTAAATCTTTAAATTAAGAATTTTAATTAATTTTTAATTTAATCTAAAAATTTTAAAATTACTGCTCAGAAAAGTCCTGTATACCTTGTTCTGCAGCGATATTCTTTGTATTTCCACATTATAAATACTCTGTGGTAAATCACAATGGAAGCTCTGCTTAACTCAACTTTTCCTGCCTCTGTGTTACTGCTTCTTATATGAGAAAATTGATCTGAGTCTCAGTTTTTAGCATTTCTGCTTTTCTTTTTACAGCTAATTCAAATGTGTCCACTGCTAGTTTAATGGTGACTTTTCTTCAATATGAATTTCTGTCATGTTCACACTACTAATTGACAGGTGCAAAGCATACGTTGCCAATTGTCCATTAAAATTTGCAGGTGCAAGGCATATTTGTACTTTTAAAAATCATTCTTTAAAATGTTTCAAACAAACAATCTTTCAAAAGATGTAAATGAAGATGTAAATGAAGCAAAGTTCTCTTTTGATCTGGCATGGTGCCAAGCAAGGTGAGCATGGCCTAAAGCTTCCCCTCCTAGCTGACTGGTCAGCTTCACGAATATTGAACGATGGGTGTGATTTCACCAAAGTGTTGAATTTCTTATATGGTAGTGCAAATCCATCACGTTATTCGTGTGCAGCAGGTGCCTATTCCTTTGCTATTTCCTCAGGGCTTCCGGAAACAAGAGCAGCTAGACGTCAGGAACAGGCTGGATGAATTGTGGTCAGTTGTATTGGTCTGGCTTGAAACAGCCATTTGGTATTACAACCAAAGTAAATTTGCCTGTAATTTAGCCACTCAATTTGTGGTTTGCCTATGCAGAAATATAGCCTTTCCCTGTGGGACCAGGTCTTTGCAGGTAAAATTGTGATGCTTCAGAACAACACCCCAAGGCAGGTGTTAACAAATACAGCTATTTGTGAAAAATCTTGCAGAGGCTGTTTGTGAAGTTACAGTTTGGATCAAATCATTTGAAGTTATCTTTAATTTAAGGTAGTTCTAAAAAGCCTTGAGCTCTTTTGTGGAATTGGGTAGCTACAATAATATGGACCTCCACCAAAACTGGACAATTGTTGCCCTAGACAAAGGTGCCATGAACAAAGTGAGGCTGGGAAAATATGACAAGAGGAGATAAAGATGGCAGGAAGAGGGCACTAACAGTGTGATCCTGGGAAACAGTACAGAGAAAAAGGTCAAAAAGCCAAAAGAGGCCTGGGATTATGATGAAATAAACCCTATAAAATTGATTCCTTATACGGGTGAGGAAACAGAATTCTATACTTCTCTTAATAAGTAAGACTGCACAGTTGCATTCTCAATTTCTTCTTTTAACAAAGTGTTCCACACACCAGCAGATTTCATTAATCTCTAGCATCAAAAAAGACTACCAGTATGAATTGCATCAGCGTTCTTATGGAGACTACATTCATCAGCATTACTGGACTTATAAGCAGGAATAAGAGCTTACCTCCGGATTCAGTCAGCCATAAGCACACTGTGAACCTTTTTTTCTAACTACCAAATTGATGCTATTTTTAAAAAAACCCACATACAGATTATTTTCAAATGAAGACGTTTAAGTGTAGCATTTCATTAAAGAAAAAGTGACAACATATACTTTAGCTTTCCATTTCATCTTAAATCACATAACTAGATTATTGCAGTATTCTTTAAATTCAGAAGTCCCTTTCCCAACCGGCAGCGAAAATAGCTTTTCTCGTGACTGTTTAACTTCTAAGAAAGCTACCTTTTTTGCTCTTTTATGTCAATCCTTCCCCTGCACTGTCATCATTTTACCAGAGTAATAGTCTCCTTTCTCTCTTTTTCTTTTTCTCTTTTTCTCTCTTTCTTTGCTATTTTCTGTAATTTCCTTCACTAAGGGCAGAGTCCTTGATCCTGCTGATCAAGGAATGACTCCTTGAGCAGTGTAAGTTAGGGGAGACAAATGTAAACTAAAACTAAAAAAACTGAGGGAGAAGTCCCACATACTTAAGTTTCTACTGAAGGCTAAGAAGCAGTTGAAGGTGTGTTTTTTCCTATGTAGAGTAGTGGATAAATGCTGTCTATATTACAGATACTCACATTTGATTAAGGCTATGTAAAAAAAACCCTAAAGTGATACAGAAAAAAGTTACAAATAGTTTGAAGGCTGGAGAAAAACATTCATTGTTAACATTCATTGTGATTAACTCATTACAGCTGAGCTTTTGCGAAGCATTCTGAGGGAGAGCAAACTACCTGTTGGAGGGGGAGCTCAAGCCCCACGGGGCAGCTTTATGGCATCGTAGGCTTCAGCATGCTGAACTGTTGCCCCCGTGGGACAAAGGGTTAAAATAATGAATAACAATACTGTGTCTATGCCAACATTTTACAGTATTCTTTAAACACCTTTTATACTCTACTTTTGTGGGATCAACCTCTGCTTCAAAAGTTTTCCTCCTTTAGAAGTGACAGCAGATGAAACCCATATTTATTATCAATTAAAGAAGAAATACAAGAAAGAAAGAATAGTTATTATTCTCACTAACTAGCTCCTATAGTTCAAAGACCAAGGTACAAAGAACAACGACGGAGCTGCTGTTATTGAAAAGCTTCACTTAGACCAAAGATGCCTTGCGTTCGGGAGCAGTCCGACAAAGTGAAGCAGCTGCTGGTCGTAGAGCCATACTGCAGGAGGCTGTTGCATTTGCCATTTTCAGAGTGGACATGCTGGTGCTGTTAGGGAAAGTATTCATATTTGTGAAAAATACCTGTGCAACTTGGGCTTCTCGGTAAGGCCAAATTTCAATTACTGCAGCAGGACTTGGCCTCTCTGATCCGTTCCCTTTCTTCCCAAGGGTTCAGAGAGCAGCTGAGTGAGGGAAGTTAAGTGTAGTAGTCCTGAGGGAGACACAGAAGGAACTACTATGCCTGGAAGAAATTTCTTCAGTATCTTAATTTTTTATTCAGAGCTTCATGAAGCTAACATCTCAGATGGAAATTTCTTAATAGCTGTCTTCAGGCTGTCTGGAGTCTTCACCTGTCCTGTGACATTCTCAGTGCAGAATTAAAAATGCAGATATGCATCAGGCAAGATCTTCAGCCATCCTGATCATTTCTGAAGCTGATGATGTGATGGAGGTGCAGTGTCAGTCTGAAGGCAATGAAGTGAGCATTAGCAACAGAAGAAAACTATTTTTAAATGTAAGAATTTGAGAGGCAGATCTGATGAATCAAGCAATAGCCAGAGTTCTGAAAAGCATTGCACAGACTTTGTTTCCTGTTTATTCCACTGAATGTTGCAGTGAGATGTCCTCTTTGTTTTCTTCTGTCCCCTTTGTCTGCCTTACCTCAGGGTACCTCAGTGCTGGAACAGCTGCTTTCCTCTCACCCTCGAGCCTCTGACACTGATTTTTATATCATTTCATAAACACTGTTTCTGTGATTTCTTATAAACTTCATATTTTTCATTCCAAGACCTAGTGAAATGGCTGTATTGTAGCTGTGGAGACAGGAGCAGCAGGGTTTGAGCAGAGGAAATGTCAAGAAATACTGTTAAGATATTACATATTTACCTTAAGGCTATTACTCCTTTGTCTTCTGTTACATGTCATCCCTTGCTCTCAGTGCCTGTTGGGATAGCTTCACTGCAGGAGTCACCTTTTCCATAAACATTTCTTATTCAGTTAATCATTTTTTATAAAGGTAGTGGTAAAATCTTGCAGAATTTGGAATTTGCAGCCACATTAGCTCTTCCAGTGAGCATAATTGTGCCTGTTTCATTCAATAGAACGTCTTCTTTTACTGTAGGTCTTTTTTTTTTTTTTTTTTTTTTCCCAGTTGTGGCTTTATTTCTCTCAGGCTGATTTTAAATCAGGGAGTTGGTAGACTGCAACCTGGGAAAACAAAAGCACAGCCTCACTTCTGCTTGTTTGACTTCAAGGCAAAGGCACTTTACATAAGTCTCCCTGTGACAATCAGCTTTTTTGTGTGTATGGTATTAAAACAAGACAGTAGGACTACCTATCATGTTAAAATAAAAGAGATAAAGCAGATCACAAAAAATATTCGTTGTATATGATGAGTAAATGTAAACTCTCTGGATTCTGCAGTAGATACCTTGCTTGGCTTTTTGCTGTTTATTATAACTGTTATGTACATATTAACAGGATTAGGCAATTCACACTCAAATATAACAAGTGATGGATCTGAGCTGAATTAAAGGCATGAATTTTTTTCTATCTCATGCATCATTAAATATTGCTATTGTACTGTCTACTGATTATCTATATTATACCTGTCACCTGATAGCAACCACGGTCGTTATGGTAATGTCAAGATTATAATTATAGTCCCTTCTGCAATGTAGGCATACTATGCTTAAAAATGTGTCGTTGAGGTGGTAGTGTCCCATGCTTGGTCTTGACCCAAACACAAATACATTCTGAGATTTTTGACGGAGAGGAAATTTATTTCTGAGTTATTACCATTCAAGGAAAATTATATACTTATATGTATATATGTGTGTGTATATATTAAAACATATATATATATATATATATAGCCTTTTAAACTACCTTTTTGCTTCATTTGATATAAAAAAAAATTGTAGAAACTTCTTATCCCTTGCCAAGTGTCCCTTTGGCTGAGTTTGGGAATTTAAGAATATAAAAGACCACAGCTGTTACTCAGAGATCAACAAAATCACTTAAAAGCTTGTTGGGCAGCATGTGCCCGTGTGTCAGATAAGGCTATACCCATTTGCGACACAGTGCAGGTAGCGCCCTGATGTTCAGAGCGCGTCTCCTGGGGCAGAGCCGGTAACCTCTGATGCCCAGAGGCTGATCAGGAAACCAGAGCCCCACGCTTACTAGGCTGTGCTCAGCAGCTGGTGCAGGTAGAGGAAGACTGGCTGGGGAATAAAAGACGTAATTCCACGGAGTGGTCGGATTTCTGTGGAATGTAAAGGCAGAATTCTGAGAATCAGTTTTAAGTCATTATCTGGTATCTTCAGATTTTCTTACCATTGTTGGTCTATTTCCTTTTAGATTTGGGAGACAATTGTTTATCTAACTATAAAGAAAAAAAATCTCTCATTCATATACAAATACGTAAAACAGTCATCTTCCCAAATGTGAAAGTGTTCTGAGGAATCTTTGTGAATGTAATTCTGTGAGCAAGATATCTTCTGTGGGAAGATAAAACAGCAGTTCAAAATAAAAGCACATTGCATGTAAACCTAAGGGTCTTGTAACTGTTAACCTCATTTTCTAATATCTAACACTGTAAAAATTATGTTAAGGTAATGAATAAAATAGCTGATTATATGTTAATTTTATCTGTAATTTAAAAATTATTATGATCACCATATGAATGGCACAAACGGTTTTTAATTTCTGAAGGAGGTCTCTAGAAATACTGCAGTGTTGTTTTGCTTTCTGTTCTCATCACTTACACAGTGCTATGTTGAAATACTACTTCTTATTGATTTCAAAACAAAAAATGTTGGTAACTTGTAATACATTTTTGGTAATATTTTTACACAATGTTTGGTTTTGAGCATGAATGTATATTTTCTGTGCCAGCCATCCCTATGTTGACATACATCCCTGTTATGTGAATGCTCTTATTCAGACAGTCTACGAGCAAACTCTTGCCAAGGATGTCCATTACAACTTCCAGTGATTGCAGGGTTGTCTTGAGATATTCAGCAAGGGTTTCTGATGCTAGTGGATGCTGTCAGCAGTGAGGGCGGCTGTATGTGTGCAGCTTGGGAACAAGGCTGCTATGCCTTCAGGCCAGCCAGCCAGTGTACAGGAGGGAAGTGACTGCTTTGTTCTCCCTCACAGAAGCCAGTTGCAAAGGGTCACAACTCTGCATCCCTTTAAAACGTGCTCATTTATGTGACTACACACCGAGTAGCACATTTATCCTCATGTCTTCACAGACTTCAAGTGAAGTTACGTGAAAAGGAAGATAGGGCAATGGAATCTCAGTTCGTCCATTATTTAGGGCTTAAGGCCTTAGTTTACCCTGATCATTTAAGAAGTTTGTTTGATTAGTAGAATTTAATGGAAAATCTTTATCTTGCCATTGAACCTGAAGTAACAATTGGAAGACTTGACTGTTTCACTGCCCACTGCTGCTGGGCATTGGCAGCAGAAGTCCATGTAATGATCCAGTGTGGATGAATTGAACCATGTGGGAGACGCAGCAGGAGATATCCCTCCTAGTAGTAAAGAGCACAGCAGTGAATTAGGAAGAAGGATCAAGAGCAAGGGTGGATCTTGTGTATTCCCAGCTCACCAGAAGCTGCTGAGGGCATGAGCCAAACCTGGAGACTTCATCTGCTGTTCTGCGATGTCCTTTGTTAAGGGGACTGGGTTTGTTGCTGTCTGCTTGTGTACAGGTATGTCCTGTTCATATTGCCAAGGCAAATGAAACCTGGGCAGCTTTGAGTGCGTCTCAGATTCCAGATGAATACAGGGAAATCCATTACCTGAAAAAGGTTTCTATTTCACACAGCTTGGTACGAGTTGTGGTGGATCATTTCATGTCTGCTCAGTAATTCTTGTAAAATAGCCTTTGTTACTAAAAAAAGAGGCACAAAAAAACCCTCATATGAATGAAAAGTGTCTTTGTCCATTTTTTTTTTCCTTTCTTGACACATCAGGGGATCTTCCAAATCTTTTCAAATATTGCACCTTTGGGAGCAGGGATTGTTTTAGAACTGCCTTTAGCAATGTGAGAGGATTTAGCTATGCTGCCCTTGATGTCCTGTGAAGTTTGTGTTAGTATAGTTATGGTGCCAGAGCTTCAGCTGAGGCACAGGTAGGTTGCCTAGAGCATTGGTATGGATCTTGATTTTCCATTTTGGAGGGAAGGTGTTAGTCTGTTCCAAAGGAAAATCCATATTTTAGTCTCCCAGTTTTGAGTGGATGATCAGAGAGGAGTTCCTTGAGAGGTCAGTAATTTCGTCCCCTTATTCAGCTATATGTCTAGATAAATAGTCAAGGGTATCTTGACAGTTACATTAACAATGGCTCCCTGGGACTCTTCCTTTTGTTACATCTGTTGGTAGTGTCCAGCAGAGAATTACTGAGGTCAGGAGAAGAGAAGCTAGATGGCACTATGGTCCAAAGAGATCTTGTGCTGCTGCAGCTGAACAGGATGAAGCCGTGCAAGTCATCTGGTCTAAAACACCTCTAGATTTTCACAGATATCAGCAGAAACAGGGTCAGAATCCCTGAAATGGAATGAGAGAGGGAACAGGGTTTCCACTGATGCAGTTATTTAGCTTTTGTTTTTTAACACTGACAACAAATTGAATAGTTTAGGAAGCAGGTTTATATTTAAGTGTATGGACAAGAAAGAGAAAATTGCAGATGTAAAATGGCTTTAAGATTATCTGCACAGATAAAACTGTGAGAAATAGGTTGTGCATCATTGACATAACATTACTTATGCATATTTGTTTATTTGAAATGTACATTCAGATTCTTCTGCTCAAATATGTTAGTAAATATGGAAGTAGATAAGTTATACAGCACATCTGTGCAGTTACAGGAAACAAACATCTTTATGTGGTCCAGAAAACTGGAGGGGAAAGATTCCTCCCTGATGCACTTATAAATTTCTTTGCTCATTTTTTTAAGGATGGAGCACTGCCAAATATGAATGTTGTACAAGTAAATATCTGGGCTAGTTATTGTAAGACACTCATAAAGTTGTCTTTATATGCATATATTTTATTTTTCATATGTTGATTGTCTTAAACTCTATTTTTAGAACAAAATGATTTTTTATTAATTTATAGTCATTTTTAATTAGCTAATACGTGTAATTCATCCTTTTGTATTATTATTAGAAGTTAAAGTCAGATGAGAATATACTAATATAATTCTTAATAAAATTGTAAGGCCAAGCAAAGCTTTTACTTAACCTCTGATTGGTATTTAAGAATACAAGGAGGCAATATAAGCTTAGGTGTTCCTTATAACAATGTCAAAGTTATTAAAAAAGCAAAACTCATAAACAAAAATACCCCTAAGCTTTGGAAATCTGGGGAGGTCTTATTTAATACTAAGTTTAAAGAAAGTCTGAGCATTTGAAAGTAAGTAACATCCAGGCAGCCAAATAACTTCGTGTCTGCAGTGAAGCCAGCCTCTAGGCTTTTTCATTAGTGCTTTTTGCTTATGCCGTGAGTGGGCCAGCACTGAGACAGTGCTATGTTTGAACTAAGTTCATCTGCTAGAGACATGGGTCTGTCACAAAACACAGGCACTAAATGACTGGTAATGTAGGAATTTATCATGGCAGAAGGTAGCCGTGAGATATCATACTGTTCCTTCAGGGTTCAGTACACCCTTCGTGTGATAGTAAAGGGTATGGATAGTGACATTGATTTGGAAATGCCAGAAAAGCTTTGAGGTTAGTCACTGGTCGGGAGGATTTTGAGGAACTTCAGGGGAACCTGCAGAAAGGACTAGCAAGTTCAAATGAAAAGCTTAATATAATTACAGAATTTTAATCCGTACACAATCACAAACCTGTATTACAAATAAGGGCAGCGACTAGCAGCTGGAAGAGAAATAGCGCTGAGGAGTAGGACTGAAGTGGAGAAAATGAGGTTGAAAGGAATAGAACAAGTCACCTCCTTGGGAGTGAAACTGAGGTAGTGGACATAGCCAAGATGAAATAGTGGCAAGGATGCCAGAAGGAAGTTTATCAAAGTTACTTCAGGAGAGGCTTGAAAAGAGGGAATCATCTGTAGACAGAAGGCATGGTGGAAGAAAGAGGTCATTGTACAGAAAGTCTGCAGAGAAGCAGGTCCATATTAACTGGCCGTGAGGTTGGAAATGTGAAGAACCAGGCTATTAGAACAACTGTATGCTTGAATAGCTTTCCCTTGGGCTAGCAGAGAGCCAACAAATCAATTGCCTTTAATATGGCACTGACTTTAAAAATAAAAAAAAAGTGAAATGAGTTACAGAGCAATTATTTTTGAGATCTTCCTCCCATTTCAGAATGCACTGAATTTATCAGCTCCTGTTCTATTGTGTATTTGATGATTCAGGAGTTCTTTTTAGCCCCCGTGTTCAGTATCAGTATGCTAGGAGGACATATTTGAAGATCAAGTGGGAAAAATGGTGCTTTCTGAGAGGTGGAAATCTTAGAGTCCTCTATGACCAAAATGGCTCACTGGAGGGATTTAGGAAGAAAATTCAGAATAAATTATAAGAAATTACAAAATCTTTCCCTTATGTCAACAACGTGTGAAAAGCTCTGGTTCCCGTTCACACTGTTTAGAAACACCACTTACTTGCTGCTCTGCCCAGCGTTTGCATTGAATACCCAGATGCTGTATATTACACAGGAAAACGAGCATCTTCCAGTAAGCAGCATTGTTCCTTCAACTTACATTAACACACAGCAAATCATGAGTCTTGTCCTTTATTAATGTATTACTACTGCTTTATTACTGTGCAGCGTCTCATTTGGCACCTGACTTTCAAGATCTGGCTGGAGGTTTCAGCCTGGTACAGTACTTACATAGCTCTAAGTTTGGCTTTGTGCTGCCTCAGCAACAGGAAGGACCATCCACAGAGTACTGCCTGACCTAACAACGTTTCTGTTCTTTTCTTCTTTTGTCGCTCAAGTGCTTTCCTCCTAGAATTCAAGGAAACTCTAATTTTCTGGTTTCTGATGTGTCAAATCCTTTTAAAGAAGTGTGGATGTTGGCTGAACCTTCTGCAGGTTCAGTCTATAATGGATCAACTGAATGGAAGCCAAGAAGTTCTCTGATGTCTACTATAAGTCAAGGGTCATGTTGTATATAGTGCAAAATGCATGCATGGTGACAGGAAGCAGACTTTTCCCTATGTTTTAAATAAACAATAGCAGGTCCAATTTC
Source organism: Anser cygnoides (assembly GCF_040182565.1). Lineage (NCBI taxonomy): Eukaryota > Metazoa > Chordata > Aves > Anseriformes > Anatidae > Anser > Anser cygnoides. The sequence goes on along the minus strand of NC_089880.1, from coordinate 4,360,136 downwards.
TAGTTATTGGTGATAGGAAGATCTCCTTGTTCTATCTGATTTTTGTTTCCTGTAACACTGTATAAGGTACATCTCATTCATGTTTGCTGCCATTATTTGTATTTTCTAAATGTGTGATGCAGCAAGTTCTTAAAAATAACCATCAACTTTGTATTTGTTTCCAAGAAAATGCTGATGCTTAAATAAAGTACTAATTTTGGATTGCAGCAAATACCCTAAAATGAACACACTCAGCAAGAAATCCAGCAGGGTTATTTTTTGGATTTAGTGTCATAGGTGAGCAGAATAAAGCATGAGCTGATACAGTCAGTGCATTTTAAATCTGGGAGAATATTTAAAATAATTGTTCTAAAAATTCATATAGTTTTTCAATTACTTACTTTACATTGAAACTGCTTATTTTAGCTCACTGTCCTTGTATGTGTTTATCCACAAGATAAATCAAAGCAGTGTATTTTATGGGGAAACAAAAAGTAATAGTATATGTAAATTTTGGCTGCTGACTTTTTGAAGGAAGTCCAGACAGGGCCTGTGAAACAGGCACTTTGTGGGTCTCTAGAATAACACCAAGAGAGTACATGAAAATAATAACTTTTCATAATGGCTCTGAATTAACGAGCAATTATTAATTACAATGAAAATATTCTGAGCAATACTGGACATGTATTAGAAATACATAATATAATATATAGGATGTTGAATAGGCTCTTTCGTGATGTAGCATTCTTTTCCTCACTGACTTGAAGAGCTGATTATTGTAAATGCATCTATTTTGCAATAGTAACTTAAAAATTTGCTCTTCTGCTTAAAAACTTGTTCTGGTAAATTCATTTAACATTTATGGGGGATGCCAAATTAATTATGCTGTGTTTTTTTGTTTTCATTTTATTTCAGTCTTCTGTTAGTATTCGCTGCATTTTTAATTCTTTTGCAGAATACACGAGATTCCCAATGCTGTCCATTATTTCCATGAAAACCCTAACTTGCTTGCAATTAATCAGCTATAATATGTCTTCCAGGCTACCTGCTGAGGAAGGCAGGCCAGAGAACAGAGTAAGAGCTGAAGCTGGAAAGCCATTTTTCTGCTTGCCCCAATTCAGGATGGAAACTTCAAGTCTGCTACTGCATTTGTAGATAGAGACAGCTTGTGGAAAGCCACACATCTTTCTTTTCATCTCCTGTTGAAACTTAACTTTGCTGGTTGTATAATAGCTTACGTGCAAGTCATTCCAGTCTGTCTGCTCAAGCATCTCTTTCCTTTATAGCTTTGAAATCAGCCGCAGCTTTCTCAGCTACTCCCTGCCTGGAAGACACCTTCCCAGCAGCAGCAGTCTCCTGCCAGGGCCTGCTGCACAGGGAAGAGCAAAGGTTCCCTCTTGCTACTACTGCTTCACTCTTTTGTTTTGCTTCTTCTCTTTCTCTGCTTTCTCCCCAAGTTTAAGCTCTGAGCAGTTATGCAGCTCTAAACTACAGTATTTTTATTATGAATAGGAATTTCTACAAGCAGCTTTGCTCCAGCACAGGTGAGACCTAAGGAAAAAAAGACGAGAATGTTCTGTCGTCAGTAGAACAAGTCTGAGAATGATCTGTACCTCCACGTGTCTGCTCTGCTGTGTGCAGCGTTTGCGTGCGGCATGTGGTAGTTTGACCATGTATGTGCCTTTTCATTTTCTTTCAGTTCTACTACAGTCTTCCTAAATAGTGATTCCAACAGAAAATATATAAGGGATGAATGTCTCAAAGAGATTCATATTGTACTGGGAAAGAACAGATATAAGCAGGAGATTTTTGTAACAACACAGGCCCTGTGGATCTCCACAAAATATCAAATAGAGGGAGATTTCTCCATATTCCTAAACATTCAACTTCATGCATGATTCTGATAATTTTTTATATATAAGATAGTAATTGGGTGGTGGGATTTCCATTTCCTCTTTCATGAGGGTATTTCCACAGCTTTCGAACCCTCATTAAACAGCTGTCTGCTCTTAGTACCTATATTCAAAACATATGTTCAGAGCTAATAAGACGTAATTGCTGTAGTAAAAGCTTGCTAATTTTTTTTACACAAAGCCTGTAAGTTACTATGAGACTGGGAGTTCATTGTTTAATGCTCTAGCAACTAAGGGGAGTATCTTACAGCATTTTTACACCTTCATGTTCACTTATTTAACAATACTGTGGACTTTTTTAGCAATACTCTTTAAGTATGTTTGAGATTTTAGGTACGTAATAAACCGAAACTAATCCCTTCACTGATGTTATGTATATATTTCAGTATTTTGGAAAACCAATAACCAAAAATACCTGCAGTGTAACACCTAAATATTATTTTTTCAGTCTTGAGAGTCTATAATGTACTGAGAACCTACACTGAACTTAAGAGTATCGTTAAAGGAAAATTATATTTCACAATTAAGAGGAATTTTTATCCTCTCTTCTTGTCTCGTCTCGTCTCTCTCTCTCTCTCTCTCTCTTTCTCTTCTTCTTGTTCTGCTATAGAAGATTTCAGTTTCAGTATCTCAGAACCTTCTTTCTTTTTTTTTTTTTTCAGGTTTCTGTCTCAGTAGGTGGGGCATTTCCAACAAGATAACCAAAAGAAAGAATAGTAGGAAATCTTAATCAATTTAATTCTACTATTTTTATAGTAATGAACTGGCTGGAACGACAGAGCAGGAACTCAGCAGGAAAAGAACAATAGCATGTTTACGCAGTACTGGTGAGTAATATAGGTCTAAATTTGGGAAGGATTTGGAAGCAAGGAGTTTGAGAATTCAGCTAATATTGGAAGTTATAAGAAATGTAAAAAACTTAAATGCCTGCAAATATGCTACAAAATAGTTCATAGTTATTTTACTAGTTAGAGCTACTGGAGAACTTGCAGGCTACGTTCAATGCCAGCTTGGACCATTAGTGGCTTCTGAAAAAGTAAACAGCTGAGTGGTCTTGCTATCTCTAGGTACAAGTGAGGAAGTCTTTACAAAGGAGTAAGATTAGCTGTAATTCAAAATGTTGGAAGCTGACTTGGTAAGGTATATTGGAAAAGAACCAATCACATTTAACCTGTGATCTTGAGAGGACTGGAAAAAGACATAAGAACACTTATGGTGACAGAAAATGAGAACCGTCAGCGTAGAACAGAGTCTTTAAAGAAAAGAACAGTTTTTGAAGTTAACCTCTGCAGAGCTGAGAAGAGAAAATAAATATGCAAAGGGAAACTGGATGTGCTGAAACTAGTACATAAAGTTGCAGATGGTTTTATAATTAAGGAGAAAGATAGTCAAACTGAAATCCTGAAAATGAGATGAAGATCTCATTTTTATGAGATCTCATTTTTATGAAGAGCAAGAAGAGATTTAAAATAACTCTTAACTTACTCAGAAAGGAAAAGAAATTTAAAGAGGAGAGCCAGGGTACCTATCGAGACACCTATGCAAGAAATGTTCAGAAGTTTCATATACCTGATGTGAATGTAAATGCTAGCATTTCCAAATGTTTTATCAAAAGAGAATAGCCAATGGGGCTATTGCTGGGAAACTTACATGCTTGGAATCTTCTGAGATCTCCAGAGCGCACAGTTTTGTATGCCTGTTGTAAGTAAATCTTTTTCAGGTTACAAGTAATATAAAATTATCTGATATTAAACAAGCTCAGTTGCACTCATTTTTTCCATTTTAACTCCCTACTATAACTGTTACATCACACTACATTCCCCAATGGTAGGAATCGCTGTTGAATTTAAATTATGCGTGAGGTTTCTTTCCATAGTTCAAATGTTGTTTTTTCATTGATAAGCTTTCTTAATAGATTCTTCTTGGTCAAAATTAAGACATTCCTATAGGAGCCAGGAAGAACCCATGCAGTGGGCCTGCAACAGACACTGCTGACTGCCTGACATCTGGCGTCTGGATTCTCTGCAAGTACTGGACCATCATATTCTGTTACCTGTAAGTTGCTTCTCATGCAGGCTTCACTGATCTCAGATTTATCATTGTGTTTTATAAGGTGGACGGACACACAGCAAGTTCTTCAGCAGGTCCATTTATAAAAAGGAAGAGAAGAACTTTCAGTGTTTTCCTGGTGTAAATGAAAGACTGCAAGTGTCCTGTTCTGGAGATTAAAATCTCAATATATGCTCAGAGGTGTTATTTCCCTTGATTTCTCTGGAACTTAAATGCATTTAGTACAGAGAAAAAATGCGTATTTCTGGCAAGAGAAACTGCAGTGATCTGGCTTTTGCTTGATGTTCTTTCCTTGTAGAAGTGGATATGTTCGTTGGAAATGGAACAAATGGGTGTCACTTCCCATGCAAAAACCGTCCAAGAGCTGGATACAGCCTAAAGCTGGTTTTTCACTTGCTTGGTTATGACGACTTCTCTTTTTCCTCGGTAATCTCAAATTATTTCCTGATAATCACGGTGACGTTACTGCAGTTCCCATTAGCGTAAGGATTTAAGAATTTTCCTTTCAGCTTATTCAGAGGGTAGTAGATGTACTGATTTGAATATATGTGGATTTATTTTGCCTACACCCACACAGTTGATGTTGAGTACCAAAAAGTGGAAGAAAACTGCCACAGATTAATTTGTTGTTTCTTTCCCCCACCCCATTCTCTGGAACATCTGAACTCTACTGACTTTTAATACCTAATTTACGCACCTGAGTTTTCAGTGTAATAAGTATTTCTTACTACTTTAATTATTCAAAAGATAGTTCTAATTAACTTTAATTTTGATTAAATGAGGCAAGGTTCGGGTAAAAAGATTATTCCTTGTTTTCCAACTCCCCATTCATTCCTACAGTCAATCTGTCTTCTACAGTAAAGGAACTGACAGTTTCTTTGAAAAAGTTATGTGCGAGTGTAAGTAATCTTTAATTCTCTTCTTTTTCTATTTTATAATGTGGATTTGCAACCTTAATGGCATTTTTAACGTAACGTCCTTGAAAGTAATTTTTAGTATTGCAGAAATTCCTTCACATTGTATCATTCTGACATAGACTGTGAAAATGCCTTATATTTACAGCCCCACTAGATGCAGCTGTGTTGTTGAACTATGATGTATATTTATTTAGGACTATCCTGAGTATATGCGAACAAGAGCTGAAACATTTTTTTTGTTCTGAAGGGATTGTATATGTTTGGTCACAGCATACACAGTAGTTACGAGGAGATAATACCTCAATTTGGAAATACCTGAGCTTTTTGGTTAAAAAAAAAAAGTTTAAAAAAATAGGTTAAAATTTACAGACTTGCAAGTGTTTTAAGGAACATCTTAAAATGAGTAGTGCGAACAACTATTTATTTTTGGATGCAGGATATTAGAAATTATATTGTAAGAGCAGCATACATACATGAAGCCTGATGAGGGCTTTGCTATAACCAGTCTGTTTTGTACGGAAGTTGCTGAAATACCAGTAATGTGTTTTAAACTCTAATACAAACAAGAACCCGAAACTGTGTTTTCATCTCTACTTGTAAAATAGCTATGTATACAGGCATTCATATGCATAGAGAACAATCATGACTCAAAGCTTAACAGACCAAAACCTTTTATAAAATATCAAATATGATGTTGATTTTCAGATTTTACCCAAGAAATGGTTCTTTAATGACTATTAAGAAAGTTGGTAGTGCTGAAAACATGCGCAGTTCAGTGGATTTATTAAGGGGTGCAGATGCTTTAAAAATAATCTTAATTGCCAGGCAGTTTCTCAAAGCCAAAAAGCCTTTATAGGGAAAAATACAGTAATTCCTATCAGTCAATTTTTACTCACGTACTATAAAGACAGTGAATATGGACTGGTGAGGGTTTGTATGTCAAGATCAAAATTTATTTATTTATTTATTTTCAGGTTGTCTTTGAAGTGCAATAAAGTAGCATAGGTCTAATTTCATGCTATTGCAGCCTGTAATTTGAAAACCATTGCGTGAGAAATTTGAAAAGAAATACACAAATGAAACTGAAAAATTATAGAGCTTTAAAAGTATTGAGACCAATTTTCATAAACTTATTTATTTTACCCAAATACATTTCTGAGATTATTAAAAAGTGCCCTGAGAGCTTAGACATAACTTGGGAAGGACAGTACTTCCTAAATACTTTAGAAAACTGTCTGCTCTCTAGGTTTTGTAAAAGCCTGACTCATTCTCTTTTTATCAAAGAGAGAAAATGGACTAAAACAGGAGATGTACTTTGGAAGGGACCATGAGACAGATTTTGTTTTATTAAGTCATGTCAATACAGAATTTGACTATGTAATTATTTTTTTTTGGTTGTTTCTACATATAGCTATTGATGTGGGAGTTTCTATGAAAGTGTTTTGATCAATAGTCATCTTCACTAGAACAAGTTTGGAAGTACAAAGCATTTCCATTTTTATTACCTGTATTTGATCCATGACTAATTGCTTTTATCCTGTGAGGTTGTGTTTCTGTAAATGTATCTGTATGGTCTTAATGAGCACATTGAAAGTCTGAAGCTAACCCTACAGCTGAATGAACAAACTCATCAGTAGCTAGGAACTGAGTTCAATTTAATGATGCATTTTTCTTTTTTTGTGTAGCTTTTAAGAATTTTAATTATTGTTATAGCACCTCAGAATATGAAGTACCTCACAGTGAGAATGAGAAGACAGGTCCTTAATTTGGGTAAGTTCATATCAGGTTCTGATCTGGCATGTACTCAATGGTCAATTTGCACAGAATTCACAGCTGCATGAAAGCTTAATTTCAGGGGTTGAAAAGATTTACAAACAGGGCATAGGGGCTGGTGAACTACATGAAGGTGAGGCCTTTTCAGCATTGGTAGCTGAAGTTTTGAAAAACTAGCAAACTGGTTTAAGGTGGGGACTCCTACAGCATCTGCTGTTTTTAACAAAATTTTCTAAAACACCTATGTTTCTGTAACTGTCATATGGACGTTTGGACTTCTTTATTTTTCTCCCCTTTGCTTGCTCAGTATTTTAAGCTTCTGCTGATGTTATCATCAAACTGGCTCTTAACCATTTTTCAAATAGATACCGAAATGTAACAAAAACTTGGAAATTACATTTAGCAAACTTTGGAAAAAAGGTTGCATAGCAGGAGGAATTTAGTTGCACTTCTATCACAGAGTCAGTTCTTAGTACAGCCAGTACAAGGCAAGACTGACTTAAGAAAGAGATTAAAAATTTTTGGTCCTAAACGCTGTACTGAAACCCAAGTCTAAAATGGCTCTGCATCTGGGAACTGGCTGTATGTTAGCTTTATGTATATCCATACCCCATAATTGCAAAGGAATGCAGAAACAATCTCATTGTGAAAGTAGGTTTACAGTAAGTTGACTTGCCCCTAAATGTAACACTCTTCTCTCCTAACTAAAGAAATTCTTAGAAACTGCTCCATTCCACATGCAATGGCCTAGTATGACATTGAAGACTATAAGGTCTTGCAACTTACATAAATGTTACCTTTTTTTTTTTTTTTAATGTGTAATACGTGTGCTATATATTTACTAAAACCTGTCTTTCTCGTGTTTTATATGAAACAGCTCAACATGAATTGCCTAGAATTCGTCTAGGGACACAGCATAAGCTACATTGCATGTACTTACAGCTCTCCCAAATATTGCTCTCCATACCAGAGGAAAATGCCATTTTCCACTACTGTTGCTCCAATTGTATGTGGCCTGGAAGATTTTTATTCAATAAGGGATGCACAGTAGGGTTGACTAGAGTAGCATCATTTGTGAACTAGGAGTACAAACTGTAGCAGCCTAATGCTGCATAGTAGTAGTTCGTTTCTAATGGTCCTAACAAAATTTATTCTTTTGAAAGACATTTTAAATTTTATTTAGCTGGGTTTTATTGTTTCAAATAAAATGCCTTACCTCTCAGTTCTCCCTAAACGGCTGCATATAAAAAATATTGGAGGGAAAGTTCCAGTGACCTATTGCATTGTTCTAGCATTATTTTTCCGAGCAAAGGCTGCTTGTCTTGGCAATCATTCACAATTTTGAAGTCCTTCCAAAGGAAGATAAGGCTTCATCCTCTTTCAATTGGTCCAAAAAAATAAAAATTCAATGACTAGTGCTAATCCTTGCCAATAACTTTCTGAAGTTGTTGCAAATAAATAACTTGCACTGCCTGATTAGTGGCAAGATTTACAGGGCCAATGTGAAGAAAAACTCATGAATGTTTGTATAGCCAAATCACTCTGGTCACATATTTCTCTTTAGAGAAGCAAAGACAAAAATGGTAGTATGACTCAGTTCTCATTCAGGCATATAATACAGTCAATTATCTCCATTATTTTTATTACTGATTACTATGTTATTAACTCTGATGCTCTGCTACGTAACTACTTGATGGGTGTTTATAAAAATGTGACGAGAATGTGAACTCACAAAATGTATAATAATAATATAATGAATAGAATGTATTACACAGGAAGAAATAAAAAAGGATGTTGAAGGCAATTGTGTACATACCTCAGAGAGACAAATTGTGGTCCTGCAGGTGAACACACAACAGTTAAGTCAAAATCAAAACAAGTTATGCATGACTTTTTGTAACTGAGAATGTTTTCCAAATTTTTTAAAGAAAACTAAAATTGAGACAGAGTTACCTATTTACTTTTATATGGAGCTTATGTACCCTGTAGTGGATACAGTTCTGAAGACTGACAGAATTCAACTTGTACGTATGTTGGTTCAGCATTTTAGATGTCTAGAAGGATTGCAATAAGACTTGGAATGTTGTGTTGCTCTCCTTTCCCTTTAATATTTCAGTTATGTCTTTAACTTTCCTGTGTAGTTCATTCACAGTGAGTATTTTCCATCACAGCTTGAATAGAGGCACACATTTCCACCGAGCTCATAAGACAAAGTCACGTAGGAGTTTCCATTGGAAACAGCAGTGCATGGGCTGCACTTGTAAACAGAGGTACAACCTGGTGATACTGACATTCACCAGTAAAGTGAGAAAAATGTTTATAAATGATCTTACAGTTCAGTAACTCTGAGATAATTTCAAATATAAGTTCCTTGTCTTATGAAGAATTGGACCAAGAAGTTCATTGTCGTAGTGAGTTGAGTTTCTCTTTTTCCTGTATAATCTCTAAATACTGAAGAGATAAATGCAGATATAGCACTATCTGTAGCACTAGGAGACAAATGATTTATATTTTATGTAGCTTTACTTAAAGATAATTTATAAGAGGCATTTTTGATAGAAATTTGCAGTATGCACATAAATCAATGAGTAAAAACTTACTACAAAAGCAATGATAATACAAGAATATAAATGTGTATTCTTTTGTATATTGTTTTTTAGTATGTATATCAATAATAATTCACTATGTCAGTATATCTGTATATACCTAACAAAATGCAGAACAATTTTAAAATATTAGTACAGGCCATAAAGTTTTGTATTGTAAGGAGTTTTAAACTCTAACTGGGAAAGAATATAATTTCAAAGTAACATAACAGGATGGGATCAAACTGCAGGTATAAACACTTAAATGTAAGTTGGGGAATTTTTTTGCAGTGTAGGAGTCTGTATGGTCTATATGTGAACTCTCATAGTTACTCAAATTTGGTAAAACTGGTCTAAATCCTACAGCTAAATGGAATGTATGTAAACCTTACGATTTTTTTTCCTTTCTTTCTGCCTTTCTAGAACTTGATTAAAGGTCAAATATTAATCTCACAACCTAAACACAGGCAAATCCAACATTATAAATATCACAGCATAGGTGAAAAGAGGAAGATTAATTTTCTTATCTGAAGAGTAGCATGCATTGTGCCTTGATAAATGAGCGTTCATCTCATTTCCAGTCAAGTGCTTTGCATTTCCTTGAATTAAATAGTCTTTGATTTCAGGTAATGATACTCTCTGATTACATGATACATTTTAGTTGGGAAACTTTCAGGAAGTTTCTTGTTTTTTCCAAAGATAAAATGCTAGATCCTTTTACAAATTTATATGCTCCAATATTTAACACTTTTCATACGTATTGTTCGTTCTGCATGGGTTCTGACTCTTTTTTTCATTTTGTGTTTTTTTAATTGCTGAAGAAACAACATTTGCAATAAAATAAGACAACCCAAAGAAGGAAATCATATCTCTAGTAAGGGGGAATACTATTCTGTTCAAATAAGGAAATTACTTAAAGAACTGCATGATAAACTTGGCATGTTATGTGCAGTCCTCATCTTCCACTGAAGTGTGCGCTGTTGATTATTGCTGTATGATAGACAGTGGACCAATCGTAAATGCTGCTGATGTGGCGAACAATGTGTTTCTCAGGCAATTTTGCCAGAGTACTGTATAGTCTTGCACTTCTGTCCTGAGAGCTATGGGTCTCTCTGTCCAGGTGGCCAACTTTGTCAGGGCAATAAATTGATGTTCTTCTCTGTCCCAGAGGAAGTGTGGAGGAGGGAAAATGGTCTTCCTTCCAAAGGATATTTGCCTTTGCCATAGTGATAGAAAAAGCTGATGAATAAGTCAACCAGGAAAAAAAAAAGGGTCAGAAAACTTATGGCAAAGGAAAAAACAGTGAGAATATTGTATATGTCAGGACTCTGGTTGCCATTTCATAAACAAACTTCTTCCTATTTTTGTGTATTTTACTTGGATATCCTGTTTCTTTCTTTGTCCACTGTGTGACATTTGGATTTCAAAAAGGACTGAATCCATAGAAAGGTTTTGCATATGATATATTTGGAGAAGGAGGAGTTTCTTCTACTAAAATTCAGAAATGTTTGAAAAGTAATAATAGATGCTACTGAAATGGTAAATGCCATTTTTTCTCTCAAGAAAGAATGGAAAGAAACGCATCAGGGAAAAAAAAAACAGTGGTTCTTACAATGTATTAGGGATTTACTATTTCCTTCTTGTATTTTGAAATCAATTTTAACATGCATTTCCACATTGTGTTGCAAAGCCAGCTTTCACTTTTTGGATAATGATGTTCTTTGTGACAAAGTTTGCAAACTTTTGTACCACAGCAAAGAGTGCCTTCTAAAGTGCAGCTGTGCTTCATACTTGAGCCTTGGTCTGAGTTGCCTATCATTACAGAAAGTTCCCTGTAAAGTACTTACGAATCTTGTTCCTCTTGACTTCAGTTAAACCAATTGTGGGCAGTGAAATTGCATAGTTTTTTAGACTTTCCAGTTTCTAGTGGTAGTAAATAAGATGCTCTCAATTTTAAGAAATCGGTTAGTAAGACATTATAGAGCTGAAGGGGACAATGCAAAGTCTAGTAGTTAGTTTCTCTAGAAAATTCTTTGTTTGAGTTCATTGGATTTTAGATTAGGTCAGAATGAAGACTCAAGTAAGAAGGTGATGAGCTTAACTTTGGGAAAACTTACCTTCAGAGGTGGATGGCAACAGGCAGCTTTATAGTAGCATGTAGTGCAAAGTCAGCAGGTGGTGAAGCTGCTACCCAGAAGAAGCAGCAGCTTCTTTGAAGTTGGAAGACAGCGACAATTGTTTTTCAAAGCAGAAGTTTGGCAGTCTTAGTGCAAAATTGAGATGCTCAGAAGAGGTCATTTGATGAAGCTTAGTAGCATCCAAAATTCAGCAATGATTGAGACTATTTTGTAGTTGCATGGACAATAAAAGAGTCAAATAAAAGAGTCAATGGAGTTCCATTTCCAGATTTCTTAGACATTTATCAAATTTGTTTCTATGTGTTAATAGGATTTTATTATATCGAATTATACTCCCCAAACTGCATACTAGATGCACAGAAACCATCTCTCTGAGTCCTTATGTAATCAAATGTATCACTTGTGATTCCCCTGTTCTTAGGCTTTTGCCTTTTCATCTGCTTTTGGCCGGTGTCAGAAAGAGATTTTTATCAAGTACATGAACACTTGCAGTGGATCAGTCAAAATTGTATCTAGACAAAATCCTAAGTTTGATAAAACTCAGCTGTGTGTCAAGGTCTCGATAATGTCATCTCTCTCTTCCCTATAAAAATGCACTGAAGAGTACATTCAAACAAGATTTGAATTCCTGAAATATTGTAAATGGGGGAGGAGGAGTGACATCTTGTGTACCAACTATCCCATGCCTACTCTTCATGATTGTTCAAAGGTATAGAGGAATATTGAATTAAATGGAAAAATACTCTTTGTCTTACAAAAGCATATATCTTGGTCAAACATTTTGAAGTAAGATTACATTTCTAGTATATTTGGAACTGTGTAATACAAGAGACAAACTGTATCAGTAGAATTTATAGATGGAAAAGGTTCCTTTTTATGTAAGGAGGTAAAAACCCTAAATATGTCATGTTTCATAATATGAGAATAGGAGACTAAGAATATTCTCTGTAACATTTTCTTCTATCTGAAATGTACATGGTAGCACCATTTGTCCTTCCATTTGAACTACTTGAGAAGATAAAACATTTTTCTTAAAATCTGTGAGATGCTGAGACTAATGATATTTCAGGTAGAGCCTTTTTCCTGATTATCCATTCCCTGTTACACATTTTTTCCTTCCCCCTCTTTTCATAAATATATATATATATAATTATATCATATTATATCAAATTACATTATCTTATATATATTTTATATTGTTATATATTGTAATTATATTGTAAATTTATATTATTAATTATTATAAAATTCATATATAATTTATATATATAATATATTTACATTTTTTGTTGTGTTTCGTGGAGCAATGTTAAGTGATTCCTGAGCAGAAAGCTGGCATTTGTCAGGAAATATTTTAAGTTCTTGAGTAAAAAGATCTTATGGTATTTGTAAGAATTTATTTTACTGCTCTTTCAAATAGCCTCCCGTTGTGTGGATCCTGGAAATTTTATGAAGAAGTTAATGACAGTATCTGACATTCATGCTTACATTGAGCAGTAAATTTCTCAGAGAAGAGCCTGTGTAATTTATCTCTGTGTAAAGCACTGTTTTTCACTGTCAGGGTGGTAGATTGCATTCCTCTTTAACAGTGAGATTTTAAAGCTGCCTTGGGTTCCTGGGCACTTGCTCCATATTTGTTACGGAAGCACAAAGCTGCTCTCACTTTTACTGAACACTGCTGTGTATTGTAAACAGAGATGTGACAATGCAGGCTATACTCGCTTTCATTCCAGGCTCTTGAAATGCCATGCACTTGACAGAGCTCTCTGAATAATCTAGGCATTTCTCTTTTGAAAGACAGCAAGCAATTAAAGCCCAGATAAAGCTGGAAGTTCTCTATCACATTTCAAGTCCAGCTTCCATAGTTTATCACCTTCAGTGACCTTAAAGAGTAGCTATGAACCTGATATAGATTGGTTATAATGAGATTACCAAGAAATTACAGATGACTTCTTGCTCAGTTTTATGTACTATTTCTTCTAATTAGGTCCTTCCAGGATTTCCAGTTATGCACAATGGTTTGTCTTGTAGTTATGTGCCAGAAAGTGCTATTTCCAGTCATATCCAGTAGATAATTACATCAGTGAAAGCACTGAACTCGATTGTCTGAGTTTTGGTCACCTGAAAAAGGGTTGGAAGGGTAAAATGAATCTTAAATGCCTAATTATACCATACAAATCCTGGTAAAAATATGTGAATACCATAGTACAAAATATGTTTATTAAAACATCAATATTTATAAGGAAGCGTAAGAAAATCAAATATCAAGGTAAGTTTATAGGTAATTAGAAAAAAATATATCTTTAAAAAGAATATTATGCAAAATTGATAATTAATTCATATCTACCATAACCCGCAGATCTAGTCTAAATTAATAATTTTTATACTGTGTTGTCTACTCCTTTTAATAACTAAGAAAGCAATATTGGCACTTGTATTAAGATATTAATACGATGGTCTAGTAGCTACTGGTAAATTGTTCAGATTAATTCAGTAATTGCTCTTTTCCTGGGTAGTTATGTATTTTTAAAGACGCTGCTTATTTTTCTACCTTGTGATAAATTTGTGTTCATTCTTGTAATCATTTGTATATATGTACATATATCTATATACTATCTATCTATCTATCTGTGTATATATACATATATCTATGTACTTTAGATTCAACCTGAAAAATTGTCCTCCTTTACATTAAATCTGCAAATCTTCTAGTCACCTTGCTTAATAAATTTTATGAATTCCAGTTGGCAGGATAAAAAGATTTTTTTTTTCTAAAATTGTTAGTAATCCTAAATTACGTGCAAACTGTATTTTCTGAACTCATAAGCTATGGCAAGATCCGTAGGCTGACCTTAGAGGTAGAATGAATGTCTCTTCATACCGCAAAATTCAGTATAGTCATGACACAAGACACCTGAGCAATGCACAAGAAAAAAAAAAGTCAGCAGCTGGATCATGGCATGACAGTGGGTAAATCAGTGTAATAAAATGTCAGCTAAAGGGTGATAGTTTTATATCAAATATTTTATTATCAATAATACAGAACTACTAGAGAGTATTTATTTTCAGTGTAAGATAGTTGTGTTGTATTAATTCAAATAGTTTAGGAAACTAAGCATTATATAATTTGCTCAAAATCTTAGTGAATTAACCCTTGAACATGGCCCTGGAAATTCCTGTGCCCTGATGGTCTTACAAATACCAAGTCACGTTGCTGCTTGATGTCTTGAATACAGGAAGACATTACATAGGTGTCTAATTTCAAGATCATGAGCCTACCAGAAGTTAAGTGGATTTGGTCCTCAATCCAGAAGGGGATTCAACACTGCATATGTAACATTTTGATGTCTTACTTATCTTTTAGTAACTGGGCTGCATAGAAACGTTTTATGTTTCCTATTAGGATATTCCAACTTTCAATTGAAAGCCCTCACTTTAGCTGCTTGGTCCTCTCTGACCCAGTCAGTAGTGTTTGTTTTTTTTTTTATCAGTTAGAGAACTTTTTCCAGAAAAACAGGTGGAGCATTTGTCTGGAGCTCAACTATTGGGAGAGAGGTACTACTGTCTGTTCCTCATGCTGTAGAGTTGGTTATAGTCAGAAATGAAGTCAATGGAGACAAAATATATCCAACTAAAAAGGTTATTTGTTCCTAATGAATCAGTATTCACATGCAATTCTGGGAAATTTCAGGAGGCATCCTTAGTTAAGAAGCATGGGAATGTCAAAAGTCAGACATTTCTCAAGGTAATTCAGCACAGAGCTTTATCATGCCTGACAGCAGTTTCAAACGTGTGTCACATTTCTTAAGTCGCCTTTCTTATCACTAAAGAGTAACGTGGTCTGTGATAGGTGACACAACCTTGAAAGTCATTCTTGCTCAGTTGTCTATCTCGGACAACAAGGATTTTGGCTTTGATGTTGTGCCAAGTAATTGTCTTGGAAGGGGAAGTAAATCCGAGGAACTCCCATCTTTCTTACCCTTGCTTGTCTGGGAAAAATCAATTGCTGGTGTTTTTTATTACTTTGCTAATCCTACATTAGCATATTCCTTCCATGAAAGTGTTAATAAGGCGAGTAGCTAGGATGATAGTTAACTCTGGGTGGTGGGGAAGAAAACAGTGTAAGTCATAAAACAGCATATTGTTGGTTTAGGATAGAGCACATTCAAGAACAAAAAGAAAAGATGGAAGTGAAAATCTGGTTGTTTTTTCTTGTTTCTAATTGGAGGGTTGTTTACTATAGAACTTCCAGCCCACCTACAGAGACGGAGAAGTGGCAATATCTAGATCAAAAAAGACTTCCATATGTGCCAGTTAAAAATAAATAAATTGAGCATTCCCCATAATCCTTTCCCATGTGGAAGGTTTGAAAATGATGATTCTTGAATCGTGCAATGTCTTTGTGGTACCTATATAATACTTCTATCTGTTAGTGAGGTGGGTGGTCCACTTTGGGACTACAAAGGTAACATTTATATAACACAGTGCAGCAAAAATAACATCTATACAGCTGAACACAGCTCTTCGGAGTAAGAACTATCATAAGAGAATAAAGAATATAGTCTGTGATAGACAAGTTTCAGGATAGATAATCAGTTAGGAGCAGTGCAGCTATAAGTAGTCTGTCTAGGGAGAGTCAAAGTTCTTCATTTGTTTCTGATGTGTCTATTTGGCTTCTGATCCACCTGGTATGATCTGTTACAGAACTTGCTCTCATCATTACCCTTTTTCTTTCTGGCTGTGTAGGGACATACTTGTCCTCATGACTGAAGGACAGAAACGAGACAGGAAGTAGGGAAGTGACTGATCTCCATTTTCCCGTAGTCCAGTATCTACAAGTGCCTTGGAGAGGAGCTGCTGGCAATTAATAATGGAGGTTGGTTGAAAGTGTTCCTCTACCCTCTTCTTGATTGATTTAATATAATGATGTGAAATGCTGGCCTTAACGATGTACACAACAGATTTACTGGTATTGGGATTTCACATGGGGTGTTGGGAGAATTAAGTAACTCAGTTGTATTCATTAAATGTTTTGGTTTACTTTATCTTACCATATCCCAGGTCCTAGCCATTGTCTGCACTTTTACCCAAATTCCGCTTTATTTCTTTAGTCTGACCATTTTGAATTAGTTTTGTCTGAAAAGTTGCAATTCAGTGAGAACAAATGACTTGGATGTATCTCAGTATATTTAGCTCAAAATAGGTCTGAGCTTCAACAGTCACAAAAACATTTTGAAAACTCCAAGGGTGTACTTGAATTTGGTTCTTGATATATACTGGAGTGTATTTCAAAAGGGAAACTTTTTTTTTTTTTAACATATGTCTTCATGAAGATGATTGGTGCTCAGCTAACCAAACTGATTAAGTTTTACTTACAGTACTTTGCTTAATATTTTAAGGAATATGTGGGTTTAGAGGTTAGCCAACAGTTTCACTTCCAGCCCTGCTGGATCTAAAAAACTTTTTTTTTTTTCTTTTCAGAAATAAAATTTGGGATTTCCACAGCTTGTCTTTTTGCCAGCAACAACTGAGTAAGAAAAAAAGTAGGGACTTTTCTTTTTAGTAGCTGCTATTTATTTGATGATGAACTTTTTGTTTCTTCTGTGAAGTGAAACAGACAACGCCTCTGAATAGAATAAGATATTAGCTATTTTGTAGTCTATGCAAATTATAACACACTTGTGTTTTTATGTTATCTGATATTTTTTGTGTATTTTGGGTGACTTTAGTTGCTGTGCAGTTAAACTAACCAAACAGGAAGTGTCATAGCTGGTGAGCTGGTGCCTGAGAAAGATAACAAAGGAAATAGATGCATATGTTTTAGTTGCTGTTGGTGCTTTTTAATATGCAGTATTTCAGAAATTCCAGAAAAGGTAAAGAAGCAGATGATAAATCTTTGAGTTGTTTCTTTTTTACCTTTTTTCAACAGATGACAAGTTAGATGTGGAGTACAATTGTAAGGTGTGATGTGGGTTACAGGGTAAGGCGTTGGTGTTCTTTTTGTAACTAGGAACAAAGTTACAATTCCTGAAACAGGCACAATCCTTTAAATAGATCTGCAAGTAGATCCCATCCTTCTCATCCAGAGATGAAAATTATGGGGAGTCAGTGATGCTCTCCTCCCCGTCTTGGGGTTATACAGAAGTTGTACTATTGCCAGGTGACAAGAAAGAAGGTGAAGGGAGTTAAGGAAAGCAAAGGGTCAGGAAAGTACTGGGAACCAAAAAGCCAGTAGGCACT
Source organism: Anser cygnoides (assembly GCF_040182565.1). Classification (NCBI taxonomy): domain Eukaryota; kingdom Metazoa; phylum Chordata; class Aves; order Anseriformes; family Anatidae; genus Anser; species Anser cygnoides. The sequence goes on along the minus strand of NC_089880.1, from coordinate 4,342,521 downwards.
GAGGAAGGAAAAATGGTATATAACCCATATAACAGTCTATTGAGGTTACTGAAAACTGAGAGGCTGAGGCTACCATATTATTACCTGCTGTATAGGTCAGCAGTATTCATATGTGTCCTCCAGGTTCATGTTTTTTTAGTTACTTGATCAAGATATTGAAGATGCTTAGTAATAAACATGCTTGCGTATGTTTCTGTGTTGGGGCCATATATAGAAGTTATTATTCCAGCAGTATGTATTTTTTAGTAGAAATCCCAAATGGTGGCTCTAGATGCAGATATTGTGCTGAAGCAGTACGTAGTATTTTTATTAACTGGCACGGGAAACAGAAAGTGAAATCAGGCCAGTTTCCTTCTAACTCTCTTTTTTTTTAATCCCCTATGCCAAAAGAGAAGGATTAACCCTCTTGGCTGTAAATCACAAAATCAGTGGTGAAGGTTTTAGGAGACCAGATTCAGCATTACTCTTAGCCTTTCAGCTTTCCCCTAACAGCCTCCTTCACACAGTTCAGGACATCAGAAATGCAGAAAGAGGGCTTGAAATGTTGGATAACTAGCTTCCTGCATAATGCACATTTTGTTCATTATTATATGCTAATTCATTTAAGGCATCAAGAACTTGTGATCTCTCTTTGTCTAGAGGAAATTAAGTGAAGTTTGTTTCTAGCTATTTAACATGGTTGTAGAAGTATGAATTAAAGCAAATGCTTAGAAAAGTTTTGACATGGCTTTCTTGTCCTACGTTCCAGAAGAAGTCATAAGTAAGTTTCGGTTTCCTGAAGGACATTTGTTTTTTCTGATGCCAGGCCAAAAATGATGTGTTCGGTATTTCCAAACTGCCTTCTGAGACACACATTTGTTTTATCTTGGTTTGTCCACCAAAGCCTGAGAAAAGTCTCTTTTGATTACTAGATGTATTGGGAAAACATGTATTTACATCTCAGTGCTTAATTCTTTCAATCTTTTGTGTCTTTAGTAATATTATTATTATTTTTAATACTGGTTACATTCCAGTGTTCATTATGCTCTGTGTGTCTGAATTTCTTCCAGTTGATCCTATAATGCTTGTGAATCTAGATGCATCCTCTTTTTTTTATCATCAGCATCCTCCTCTGTGCCATTTGAAATGCTAGATTATCTGAACTCTTGTCAACCCCTAAAACTTGTCAGCTGCTTTCTGTCTGTTTTCAGACAGAACAGCCAGTTCTGAAAACAAGCAAACTGGATATCCACTTTCCTATTTGCAGGTTGATGTTGAGGATAGCAGAGACAACAATAAAGTACATTTTAAGAAATGTCTGAATTTCTTGGCAGATCTAGAATCTGAATATGTATTGGCTCATCTTGCTCTTACCTATTCTGTCTGATTAAATTTGATCACTCAGTATAGTAGTCCCTCTGGTAAGGATCCAACTCCAGTAAAGCTAATGGCAGCTGTCCAGTTTAATTTAGTGGGAGCCATATCAGAGTTATTTCCTATTCTGAGTTATCTGATGAAGGGTTTGATTACAGTTTTTCCAGCATGCGGATATGGCCTTCTATGTTTATATCTTCTTGTGTCTAGAAACCGATTTCCCAGAAATAGGGAAATTTTGCCTTTTCTCCCTCAGCTTAGACTATGATTATTTAAGCAATCAAAACAAAATTTTCATCTCTTATTTCTCTCTGGCTGTGATTAAAAAGTATTTATTTGCAACTTAAGTTGGAGAATATAGTTCCCACTTTTTTCTCTGTTCAGATTTTTGTTTACAGGATTTGATAAACAGTACTTCCAGAACAGTCCGTTTCTTGCATTTTCTGAGACTTACGAGAATTTTTGTCTTCCTCCTCCTCCTCTAATAAAAATGATAACTATGATAATAAAATAACACATTACAGGAGAATCCACTGTGACAGTTTTAGCTTTAGTGAGTTTTGTTTGGGCATTCCTAGCTGCTTCATATTTCCCTGTTTATTGTCTTCTAGGTAATTCTTGGTTTCTTTTGTTTATTGTTATTACTGAGTATTATTGCTATTAATTATTACTGGTTTGAAGACATATTTTCTGACATTACAATTTTAACTTCCCACAATCATTACATCCCTTTTATATTAGAGTTCATGAAGAGTGAATAAAGGGGGAAAAAAAAGTCCGATGCTTCTTACTTTGCCTCCTGTAAGACCTTTGACAGAGTCATGAATGTAGTTATTACATTGTGCTTTGGTGTTTCTATAGAATCATAGAATGGCTTGGGTTGGAAGGGACCTTAAAGATCATCTAACGCCAACCCCCCTGCCGTAGACAGGGATGCCACCCACTAGATCAGGTAGGCCAAGGCCCCATCCAGCCTGGCCTTAAACACCTCCAGGGACGGGGCATCCACAACTTCTCTTTGCAACATGTTCCAGAGCCTCACTACCCTTACAGTGAAGAATTTCCTCCTTATATCTAGTCTAAATCTATCTTCTTTAAGTTTAAGACCATTCCCCCTTGTCCTATCATTATATACCCAAGTAGCTTTTCCAGTCTGGCTATACCTTGACAAAGATATAAATGTGGTGGAAACTATAGTCAGAGAAAAATCATTAAAAAAAAAATAATCTGAAGAAGACATCATGCCTGTAGGCCAGCAGGAGCCTTACGTCTTCCAGTACTAATCTCACCTGAATATGAGATTTTAGAGCTAGCGTTAGGTTAATGACCATAAAATCTGCATGTCTCAAAAAGTATTAGGTTGATGTAGGGCAAATGTTTTAGCAATTAAATTTCTTTAGCATTGACAGCATTATTTCTTCAGCCTTCATTTTTCCAATTTATTACTCATTTACTAAATAGCTGAATCTATGTCCCTTATGAAATATGCTTCATGATGACAATATTTTATAGACGTCAAATAGTCAAATTTTTGCATACTAAATGATTTGCCAGAAACATTTTAAAAACATGTATGTTTTACATAGGATTTCTTGCTGCTTTTGTTTAGTGATTCATGTTTGAAGAATATGAACTACCCAAGTTTTTGAGATTTGGAAACCTTTATCCATTCTTTGCACTCACAGCATTTCCTAATTTAGAATTAAATGCAGAAAATTTAATTTTATTTCTTTCCTAATATTGTCTCTTTATTAGCCAGGAGTAGTAGTCTTCAGAAATAGTCTTTGTTCCCAACTGCATTTGTATATCCATTGGACACCTAACACTGAAGATAATCCTTGAGCTGTATATTTTCAACTTCAGTATTTCAGTTATACATAAATGGGACATGAGAGACCTGAGAGGCATATCAGTAATGTAATACAGACCAGTAGCATCTTGAAAGAGGGACATTTTAGGGACATTGTTAAAGTAGAATTTAGAAAATGAGTTCATTCTGTTTGTCTGAACATGATGATCTTAATTCAAGCTGAGCAAGTTAGATCTGCAGACTCCTGATAGCTGGCTGACTTCATTTTTAGATATCAAAAATACTTAGTAACATGAGTAGCATGACCTCTGGGAGTGGTAGTAGTTTTCAAAAGAAATACTGAGCTAAGTGAAATTATTCATCAAAGAATTGTTTTCTCCAGTTTACTCAGTTTTGACTCTCAAGTTTTCTCCAATGACTCAGTCCTATAAAAATGTTTGCTCTGAAAACAAACCTGAATAACTTCTCCATCTCAGATATAGTTCCATTCTTTACATGTAATTACCCACATCCATTCATTTTATCAGTCGTATGCAGGATCATATCTTGACTTGTTTTTTTAAAGTGTTCTAGGAACTTCATTACAAGTGTTAATATTTATTTTCCTGAGCTTTAAGTTTCGCATTTAGAAAAGCAGCAGAGGGCGCTGAGACTGCTGGCAGCCCTGCATGGATCTCTTCCTCCCTACCCTGGATTTCCCCATCGTGGGATTTCCCGCTTCGCTTCAAGAGCCTTTATAAAGAGCTCGCTGCAGCTATTATCAGAAACAGTTGCAGAGCAGCAGGCTCTCACTCTGCTTCTTCACAGGAAATAAAGCAAGGCTTTTGAATTCTTTTTTTTTTTCCTAATAACAGCAATTATAAATGTTAAAAAAGATGGGAAAAATAAACCAAGCTGTGCTAATTATTTTGTATGTGTTAATAACTGGTAAGTTGGGAAGGTTTGTTTTCTTTATTTGCTTTCAATTTTGTTAATTGTAAACTGACCTACAATTTACTGTTTTATTGTTATTATCTCTTTGTTCGGTTTGCTTTTACATTCCAGTGAATGCAACTGTCAAGTAGGTCTTTCAAAATGTCAGTAAGTTTATTTTTGGCATTTATTTTGAGCTGTTCTTTGCTCTACAATGACTCTTATTGAATTTGGCTAAGAGACAGTCTTGGAGACAACTGCAGTGCATCACTGTATGTCTGGTTTTTACTGTCATCCCTGACAGTATCAGTCAAGCTTGGTACTAAATGCCCTGTTGAAAGCAATTCTGCAGTTGTCCTTGCTACCTTATTTACCATCCATCTCCACAAATGCTACAAAGGTTTAGAACTAGATCCACCTGGTAGAAAAGTTATATTGTACCAATGCATTTATTTTCATTGACCACATTGGTTTTATGCATTTTTCTATTCATCAGAACTATCTGTTAGGATCATCTGAATCTGTGTTAACTGTGACGAAAACAGTGATTTTTATGGGGTATTTTGGAAATGTAAACCATTGTATCATCTGTTAGTTTAACCTCAACACAATTGTAAACTTGTAAAATAATGAGCTCATGTCACAGTAGAAGAAGAGGGGAAATAAATGTTGAGAATGCTACTGAGTTTATGTATGTTCTCCCTATTGTAGTTAAAGCTTTTGAAATGGAGATTATACCTGCTAACAGAGTTGTTGTACAGATTGGAGAAATGCTCGTACTCACATGCAATACTACTGGCTGTGCATCACCAAGTTTTTCATGGAGAACCCAGATGGACCACCCCCTTGGAGGAACAGTGAACAATTACAGGACATACTCTACCTTGACTATGAATCCAGTTAGCGTTGAGAATTCTCATGATTATCTGTGTACTGTCTTCTGCGGTGGAAAAGAGAAAAAGGAGAAGAGTATCAAAGTTGAACTTTACTGTAAGTAAAAACTACTTTTACTTAGGTAGTACTCATTCATTTAAAAAAAAAAAAGATGAATTGTTCTTAGACATTGCAGTTGGTATTTAACTGATAATGATAGAATAAGGAGTCTGATAAAGCTCAACATATGTTTCCTTGTAAAGATTCCTCTGTCTGTTCAGGATGTTCTCAGCCCCTTTCTGCTTAGCTTTCTATCCCGAAAATTGTATGTATTGGTTTTATTTATTCTTATTGTTGGTAATACTTGAAAGCCAGAGCATAGACTCCCCAACACATGTATAGTGCTGGACCAAAGCAAAAACAAAATAAAACAAGAAAAAAAAAACAGCGTGGTTGAGATGGACGTATATGGGAAACCTACAAGTGCAAAACACCTAATCAAAATCTTTGCAGTTTGCAGAGGGATGATCCAGATGTCTAAACTTGTCAGATGCCTCTGTTTATCTAGGTAGCTATACCACTGCCTAGGTGTCTTGTTGGATTTTATTAAGTCATCTGTATATTTCAACAACTGTATGAATGTATTACCTGTTAGTGTGTGAACTGCTTATAAAAGACCTGTATGTTTTCAAGGTATGTTTTGTAATAGAGTTGATATAAGGTCGTGTTCTGAACACATCTAAACTCAAGGTGTGTGATGTCTGGATTTTGCTCTTATGTTGACTCTAGGGCCAATCTCAAGTAGACTAAAGAAATGTGTTTTGTTTGTACAGCTTTCCCCAATGATCCTGTCATTGAGATCAGCACATCATTAGTTGCTGGAGAACCAGCCACTGTCATCTGTAAAATTCCTGAAGTGTATCCTTCTGATCACCTGGAAGTACTCTTAATGAAAGAGGGACATACTCTTCATGAGAAAAATTTCTTTGAAGACGACAGCACAAATACAGAAACAAAAACTGTGACATACTCATTTAACTTCACAACTGAAGATATTGGGAAAGAGATTACTTGTGTGGCCAAACTACCAATTGCTAACATGGACTTTGAGCCCAAAGAAAGAGTTACTTCTCTGAAACTGAATGCAAACTGTAAGTGTTTTTGTATTAGGGCTTTCATACCAAATACTGTTTAATGTTATGGCTCATGAAATAGATTTATGAAATTTGTGCTATAAATCATTAATAATCTGCACTTCTTTGTATTTATATAGTCTATTGTCTAGGATCTATGTTAAATTGTAGCAACTGTATTGCAAAAATATCAAAGCTAGGATATGCCTTTTATTTCTTAAACATTATCTCTGAGCACAATCTTTAAACATCTTTGTGGAACAGGTGATGGTTTCATGTTTAAAGGCCAGGGCATAGAAATTTAATGTTTTTATTCAGTAATGGTCATTGAGAAGCTTGTGCGTATTGCCTTAAGCACCTGCTGTTGTTCATGACACAAGTTAATCTGTCCTGTGGTAACTCATCTGTCACTCTCGTATCTTGGGCCCTGGTGCTCAGTCAGAAAGTTGAAGACCAGAAGAGAAATGACAGTATGCAGAAAAACAATTATTTTTAAAATTGCCATGGTATGCTTAGCAATTTCAGGTTTATAGCCTTAAACAACAGGGAGATAAATGTAAGAGTAAACAAAAACCAAGCTATTGGTACATATTGTGTTTAGCTTAGCTTTCAAAACTGCAAACTAAATGTCTTATCAAGTCTGGCAAAAGTGCTCCACTACATAAATGCTATCCACGTTATTCATTTTTCCTTTGTAGTGTATGCAACGCACCTCTAGAGAAGCTGCTGCTAAAGATGTACATATCATTCTTCAATAACATGCTGACCTTGTCTTTCTTCTGTTTCCTTCCAGTTGGTCCACAAAATACTATCATTACTGTATCTCCAAGCAACTTGCCAGTGGAAGGCAACCCTCTAAAACTCACTTGTGTGACTGAGAGTAATCCACCAGCGCAAGTAGTTTGGAGAAAACATCTGGCTGATGGAAACATTGAGCATTTTATAGAAAACAATGTCCTTTCTATTCCTCATGCTCGTTTCACTGACTCAGGACTGTACATCTGTGAAGTAATTAATCTTGTAACTAATAAAACAGAAAAAGCAACAGTCGACATTGTTATACAAGGTACAAGTCTACTTGAATTTAATTCAGTAACCAGTCTATGTATTGGGTTGAAGGGTACTGAAACTCTGATGTATAGGAAATTAAGAAGCTTTCCTTATTATGTATTCAGTATTTAACTTACAATTTACTAATGTTCTTTATGGCTATGCTTTTCATTTCTATGCTTAATTTTCAGCTAATTCTCTAAGGCTGTACATACTCTGTATGTTTACTGCAATGCAACACTCAAAGTGATAAAAGAATCCGAAGAATTGATGTTTTGGGGGATACTTATTTCCTTGAAATGCTAGTGTCTGTAGCAATTTCACAGCGACATCTCAATCTCCTTTGGACAGGTGGTTTTAGTGATTAGTAAATTTAGTGGTCATTTAATAGTAAAACTACTTTGGACTATATTTTGTTGTTGTCGTTGTTCTAATTATTGTGCTGCTACTGTTTGAGTAGAGCCAAATGTTTCAGATGGAATCTGAGACCAAAACCAAAATGAGGAAATACTTGAGTGAGCAGTTCTTGATTTCATAAAAACCTTCTCTATCTTTAGTACTACTTTTACCTTATGCAGGATTAACATAACTAATGATATTTAAGTGGTTGAGAATAAATTGCAGACACATTCCACATTAAGTGTCACTTCACTTTTCTCATACTTATTTTCTGCTGCACATTGGTAGTCTGTTCCATTTACAGATGTCACAGATGGAAGAAGGAAAATTCTTGCTGTAAGGCTCCATGCCTACACTGTCAGTGTCTACACTATTCCTTAAAATAATCTTGTGAGGAGGGTTACTCCCAGCAGAACATTGTATGGAAACATTTTTTCCTACTTGAACTGTTGTAGAAGACTCAATGCAGAGTTCTACAATATTTGGAGCACCTGCGTGACAAGAGAAAATGGAGACAAAAGGTGGCCCCAACACCACTGTCATTTAGGTATCATTAAATAATTAAGAGTGAAATCTGCCTTAGTACAGATAGCTTATATGAAATTCTTCATGTCAGTTGAGTTTTCATCACTCCTTTTAATTGGCAAACATGCATGAGACAAAGAACCTATGCAGAGAAGTGCCTGTGTTTTCCACCAAATAGTTCTTGGTATAGGATCCAATTACCTGTATACAAAAGATTCAAAGAGAAAATACAAGCTAATTTTTTTCTCTGGAGGAGACTACAGTGCACCTTTTGGCTTTCCTTTGAGCTACAACTTTGTATACTGTTCTTCCAACTGCCATTTAAGCTATGCCAAATGCTGACTCCTCAACCAATATGTAATGATTGCAGTTTCGTTTCAGTAGTAAGTGGATTTCTCTACTTAAGCCCTGCTGCTGCTGTTTATTACATGGCAACGAAGTATTGTATAGGGGTCGTTTCTGGCACTAATCCATCTCTTTTCCTTATTCTCTACTTGTAGCGCCACCAAAAAATACAACACTTTCAATTTTCCCTTCAAGTGTGGTGAAGCAAGGAGAAAGTGTTACCATCTCTTGCACGTCTGCAGATGTTCCAGCTGTTCAGATTACCCTAAGGAAGAAAATAGGTGATGTGATCACAACCCTTGAAACAGAAGATGGCAAATACACCATAGACAAGGCTCAGCTAAAGGATACAGGAATATATGAATGCATATCCATTAACAAACTCGGAAAGCAGTCTCAGCACATAGTACTTGATGTCAAAGGTTAGTTAAACTAACTACTGTATAGAGTTAATATTTGGTGTAGATGGATGGAACGACGATGTCTTTAAAAAGCTGAGATGAGTTGCACAGGCTCTTGACATAAGTGGTAGGGTATTAGTGGTGATGAAAACTTCTGCCCAGATTTGCAGAGCACAAAATATTTGCTTATTCAAAATATTTCATATTTCCACTCCCCCCCTGACTTTGAAAACGATATAAAATTGTGGAAGCTGGTGAAAAGCTGTTATTTTAGGACTCTTTCCTTTGCCTTTTGTAGTTCTTTTCTATTGAAAGAGGACCTCTGGATCTATTGGTCTATGTCCTTTCATGAACTCAAATGAATACACAGTGAATTTAAAACAAGAGAAGAAGAAAAGGCTCCACATAATGTAAAGATACACAGAATACCCCCATCAAAATGTTCTTTCTGTCAACTGCTGTTGGATGCAGTATGTGTGGGACAGCCAGTGACAGAGTAGTGTCTGTCTAATATTATAAAGCTATGTGCTTGAAGATTGTAGCGAATTCATCAGCTGGATTAGTACTTTTCATATACAAGCCGCTGATACTTCATGAGTTTTGGTGGTTTTTTTGCTTCTGTTTATTTCTAATTTTCACATTGTGTTTCTTTTCAGTTCCTCCTCAAAATATTACCGTGTTAGTATATCCATCAGAAAATGTTAAAGAAGGAGAAAATGTCACTATTACATGTAGCACATACAGTAACCCACCGTCACAGATGGTCCTGAAAAAAGTTCACCAAGAGAGAGAAATTATTCTGCCATCAGTGAATGGAACCTTTACGCTCTACAATGTCACCAAAAACGATACAGGCAAATATTTGCTTGATGTTTTCAATGAGGTTGGAAACAATATCAAAGTGATAGAGATAGCTGTTGTAGGTAGGTCAATGTATTACCTTAAACTTATTTTGTTTGCACCTTCCAATGAATTTTGTGTCCAGGTGAGCAAAACTAGTTCGCAGCTAGTTTTCACAGCTGATATTTCACAAAAATACTGCAGTTAACATTAATTAATAAATAAAAAGAAATAACAGAACAGCTGGTGAGAACCTCTTTTCAGCATGGGTGTTGTCTCTGCTACCTGAGTTGGCACAGTAGCTTTAAGGATAGGGCCAGAAAAAGGTGGATTCTAGCTCCATTTCTGTCACCTGCATGAACAATACATGATGTTCTTCTTGTATTCTTTATGAACTCCATGGTAATCTTTATTGTAGATTATATCAGATGGGTTTGAACATGCATAGCATACTGAAGACCAAGATACCTGCCAAGAATTAGAGTAGTACTATGGAGTTACTAAAGAAAAAAAAAAAAAAGAGAGAAGGTTTTGAAATGTGCTTTGTGCATGAAAACAGAAAATGTGTTCCAATGAAGGTCATTAATAGCTCTGCTTTTAGTTATACATCTATATCCATTTGAATCAGTTTTTACACAACTTTTTTTTCCTTTTGTCTCCATTTACAGGAAAATTGGAAAAAAGAGATCAAATGATGCCACTGATTATTGCATTCTCTTGCACAACAGCAATAGCGATACCTGTGGTTGCAATTTTGATCTACGTGTCAAGAAAAGCAAAGATAAATGGATCCTACAGTCTTGTTGAAGCACTGAGGCTGAAAGTGTGATTGTGTGAATTTAAGTCTAATTAGTTCATAATAAGCAATGTTATTTATTGTTGTGACTGGCTCTACTCCTCTACATTTGGTAACAAACAAGTGACTTAAGAACACTATCATGTGATAGTAAATGGGAATTTTTTCAAGTCTTGTTAAGTATTTCAGTATTTAAATGAAAGGGAATGCTAGCATCCTGTCCTAGGAAGAGATAAAACACTTCCGTGTCAAAGCAGGCTGATCAGAGTTCCTTGGAGAACTAGGTTTGTACATAGTGTATAAATTGTGTTATAAATATGTTCAACTGAATATCAGTTTGTAAAATTGCAGTCTCTGCAACTGTACATAGATGTTGTTAATTCAGAAATACAAATCAGCATTACTTGAGCTGATCAGATGGTAATATTTTATTTTGTATTACTCTACAGAGTGAATGTTTTTAATATAATCTTTCTGCTTGTGGTAATGTTTGGAAAATGTTCTCTTTTCACTTATTTTGCCATAAACTCTGTACCTCCAAAGAAGTTACACAATCACTGGGCTGTACACTTCTAATTATTTTAAATTAATTTACGATCTGAAGACTCGTTTGTGAAATAGTCTATTTTAGTTAGTGAATACATTATTATGAATATTATTCAGAAAGTGGCTGAGATTATGTTAGTTTTAGGACAGCTGAGAAGTTTATGTAGGATTCAGTCATTCCCAAATTAATGGTGGTATTCTGTTGTTTCCTGAGGAACCAAATCAGACCCTTTATTTAGAGTATAAGCTACCATTAACTATACTTTACAGATTTTTACTACAAGATAATACTATCGCTGGGTTTCTTTTAGATTCCTCTAGTAATTCTTGCTTAATATTATGTCAGAATACCTGCTTACCATATCCCCTTTGCTAATGCTTATTTTTTGGAGAGCAGAATGGTTTATACTTGGAAATCAGTTGCTGTAAATTTATTAGCTGAAAATGTAGCTACTTTCTATCTGTGGACTTCATCTGATATATGCAAACTTAGAGAGCGTAGGTTAGCGTTATTGAGGGAGAACTTGTGCAGTTCTCGGGCATGTTCCTGTGGAAGGAACGAGTGAAAACTGCTGTCATTAGCAATAGCAGCTTGTGTCAGGGGAAGCTCTCTCTGTAAAGGCACAAGCAACTCTGAGTGTTACGTAACTGAGGAGAGGCAAAATCTACGCAACTTCAGCCACGGTGGTTGAGTTGGTTACTGAACAATACCCTTCCCGGGCTGCTCACTGTGGAAAATCAGATTACTTGCCTGACAGATTTCCTTTCAATAGACAACCTGTGCCTGTGTGTTTCACCCTGGCTAGTGCCCCTTTTCACCACATGCTCTCTCCAGTGCTAGGAAAATGGCTATGAAAATAGTGGGCCTCTGTGCACAGGCAAAGATGAGAGGGAACGAGAGGTGGAATTTAATGGTATTCTCCCTTACATCTCTTCTCCTGGGCAGCAGTGCTGCTTTGACTCATTAGGTCAGTGATGTTCAGCACTGAAGGCAAAGTTGTGGGAGGTACAAAGCGAGGTTAAGCATGCAGTTGCTGAGGTATTGGAGCGCATTTAGTCCCAGCAGCCCTGAGCCACTGTGTTAGGCACAAGAAGGTGGGCCTGGCTCCTCCAAACACACTCACATATGCCAAATCAGACAGATACGTGAAAGGAATTTCTTTATATTATTTACCATTCTTTACAAATGCTAGCAGCTGCCTCCAACAGCAGTACAAATGCAGATGTCTCTTGGGAGCTAGCTGCAGGATGAGGTGGGGTACAGATCTCTCATGTCTTCTTCATAACATGTTCTGCACTGTTTTGTGCACAGTAAATCAGTTCATGCAGGGTCCTATGCTTATTTACAGTTGGAATGGGAGATTTGGAAAGGGGGGTGTAGCAGAAAAATGGGAGAGCAGTGTGGACTTGGCTTGGAGGAATGTGAGCGTGCAGTAGGAGGGCGAAGAAAAGACTGAAGACAGAGGAGGAGGAGAGCTTTGACAGGCCCATGACATAAATTTCTCGGAGGTGGTGCCAGGCAGATTTATTCAGAATAATGTCAGGCCTGTCTCTGTGCTGGCTTGTGAGCAAACCGGAACGTATTTTTCAACTGTGTGAAACTTCAGTGCACACACATTTTGTCTACTGAGTACAGTTCTGGCCTCTGTATTGCAATAAGGATGCAGCACATTTAGAAGATAAAAAGTAAAGAAACTAAAGGGATTAAGAGGATGGAGGACCTAGAAAAAAAAAGGAAAAATTAAAATGTATGGAACTTTTCAGTTTGGAGAGGGAATTCTGAAGGAGGAAGAGATATGACCGAAGTTTTCAAAATTGTGAAGGTAGTTGATAACAAACAACAGATGCAGAACTGTTGTTGGCTAAATCATGCAATGCCAGAACTGCAGGGCACTCAAGCAAGGGGTAGACCAGATTAACACAAATAATAGAAGGTACTTCTCACAGCAAGCGGTGAAAAAAAGTAGAAGCTGCTGCTGCAGGAGGAAGAGAGTATCAATTGGCACAAAAGGGGAAAGGAAAAAATAATGGACTAAATGTCCATAAACAAATACTAAAGGGAATAGGCAGAATTTTTTCAGGGAATATACTGCAGAAAGTGGCCAGGTTTGCATACTGTCCCAGAACAGTCTCTCACTGCTGGAGACATACTGCTGTAGTGGTCACACCTGGTAAGGCATTTCTTGCCTTAGGCCTTTTCTGAATGGGCTTGGGTGAGGCTTGCTTGGAGAAGGGGCATAGCAGTTTCTGTGCCGTTTTTCCCTCTTCTGTAGTCCCTTAGAAGGAATAAAAAGAGGTGAGATGAGTGGGAGAGAAATACAAGTCATCTTGCAACAGCACTTAGGTGCTTGTATATTTTTTCCTGGAAATTCCCTTCAGGTTCCCAGTATATACAAGCACCTAAGTGCTGTTGCAAGATGACTTGTATTTCTCTCCCACTCATTTTACCTCTTTCCTTGTGTCCTCTGAGCAAGAATTTATCCAAGAAATACTGTGGGGCAATGCTATATGTCGATACTAAAATGAGTATAAATTTTAGAAAGTGATTACAAAATCTCACTCACCACAGCTAGTTTGAAACATGTTCCTCCTTAAAATGTAAAGCTCAAACAGAAGAAGTTTTTAACCTTTTAAAAACTTTTTTGAGAATGCTTTCAGATGATTTTGTAGCTATACTGAAAGGAACAGTTAATAAATCCCGTTAGAGAAGTGCTAGTTCAGTTTGTCTGGCCTTTTATGCCTTTCCTCTCGCAAGATAATTGTATCCTGTAATCAAGCTGTCTCTCATCATTTTGATAAACTAGAGCTGTTTGAGCTGTTGTAAGCCTACCTTTGTCTATAAGGCATTTTCTACAGTGCATAAATAAACCATGTGGTCTTTTCTAAATCCCTTCCAGTACTTCAAAATATGATGTAAGGTGTCAACAAAAGAACTCTATATGATGCTCCAGTACTGTTGCTGCTTTTACGAGAGGTGATTTTGTTTCTTTATTCCTAATGTGTGCAGCTCTGATTACATAAACAGTCTTTTTTAAGTTAACTTTATATATATATATATTTTTGTTGTTTTGTTGTTGTTAGAGAATCACTGTGGAAACTTGTTCAATTCCTTATTCCCATTACAGTTTCTCAGTCCTTTATAGGATAGAGTCCCTCGGAGGTGTTCTGAGGCACAAATGCCTCATAAGTTAAATTACATACCTTAAATACAAATTTTCTGTTGTAGCCTACATTCCATAAAACCATACTGACTGACACTAATTATGTTTCTAATCCTTTAATCCCTATATCATCTTTTGTATTATTTAAATCTTTGTCATAACAACCAGTCTGAATTTTACCGTGACCATTCAGCTGACCAGTAAAAAAGCTGACACTTTTTGAACCAAATTCAGTTTCAAAGCTGTTTTGCATTTAAAAAAAGAAATGAGAGAAGCAGATGTATCAGGAAACTACCTCTCTTTTTTTGTTGTCTGTATGCAGCCCAACTGCCTTTAAACATCACAGTCTTTGGGGTCCACATGCTATATATCCTGCCACCAGAGTGATGAGGTTTTGCTAACAGAAATATCAAAATGTTTGTAAAAAGAGTAATGTGCTTTTCTGTTAGCTACGAGGCATCTTAGTAAAAATTTGTTGTTCTGAGTAACTAGGTAGCTACCAGGTAACAAAGCAGGGAATCCACTGTAAGTTTCTCTGCCCTTTCCACCTGTGTAGTTCTTTTGATGCTGTTGAAGTGCACAAAATGGCCAAATTGAGATACAGGGGTGTGAAGTCTTCTTTGCTAACTCTGTTCTTTGTTCCTCTCAGTGAGTCTGATATGTCTATGATTTGTTGTGAGTGAAACAAGGGGAACGGTTTTTTGGTTGGCTGAAAGTTTACATGTGCAAGGACACCTTTTGCTTTTTGCAAAGTGAAAAAGTTCAAATATTTAAATCCTAAGATTTGTGCCAGGACTAACTGAAGATTTACTAAAAGTAAATAAATAGAAGATAGGTCACAAGGTCTGTGAGTCTAGAGGAGTTTGAACTCTGTACTTAACGTGACTTTACAACTTGGCTTGGGGGCAACAATGACATCTTTTTTTCCTTGAAATAATGAAATGTATACAAGTATGTCATAATTGAACCAGAAAGGAGCATACGAGGAAACCAGAATGACTTTATTGTTCTTTGCTGCATTTAATTGTAAAAATCAGAGTGTTATGACCTAATGCTATTTTTCTCTTAAATATTTTCTCTTTTGTTTGAATGAGAGGCAGATATGGGACATATGCTGTCAGCAGCTGAAAAAAACGGTGCCATATAAGCTGAATGAATACATGTTCCCAACACAGATGTCATGTCTTGAACACTCCTACACATATAGATAGATGTATTTTATGTTGTTCTTCCGTATTTTTTAAGGGCTGAGAGACAGAGTGGTGGAGACTTTATTAATTTTAACTGTGATGTAACTTCGTGACATTGATACCTGTTAAGCCATAGAGCCTTTTCACTGCATCTAGTCGAACCTAGTAGATTAAACTAACTTTTTACATTCCCATGCACTTCAGTATGCATGAAAACAAAACAAATCATAGCACTAGATCATTTAGCACTGCTTCTAACATGCAGCTGAAGGGAGAACTTCAGGAAATGGGCTTAGGGTATTCACTGGCGTCATATCTTAACCTCCAACTAATGGGCTTAACCACAAAATTTTACCACAGATTATACTTTGGTTTCCCTCCTTCAATATCAGAAATAAAATAAATAGAGATAAAACGTGACTGCCTGCAGTTTTTAAAATTATATTAAAAAAATTAAAATTCAGGAACATTTTGTCCCTCTCTACCTATCCAAGCATCATAGCAGTAGATGATGGCATGATTCTTCCCTGTTGAATAGTTCATTTGGACACTCTTATCTGAAAAGCATGCAGAAATAAACATTTTAGGGAGATAATTTAGTTTTTGTAGATAAGCTCTGGGAAAAAGGAAAGAAAAAATCCTTCTCAGATACAAACTACAGCTGTGGCACCACTTTGTTGTTGAGCCTTTTGTTCTAGTCAAGATGGCCTTTGTGCTGATAACAGAGTAGGGATAGAGCAGATAGCAAGACTTTGTTCATATTGATTAAAGAACATTACTTCTTTTGAGAAATTGTGACAATGTTGGCATAAATAACTCTTTCCAAGTTGTCTGAGTTGAAGTAAAAATCAAGAACATGGCAAAATTGTGCTCCACTTGCCTTGTTTACCAGCTCAAAAAGTGGTATAGCTGTAGAAGCAGCTAAAAAAATGTATAGGATACAGGAGAATTTACTTCCACATCTAAATAATATGCTGAAAATTCTATGTTCAAAATGAAGTTGTACTGAAATATCCTGCTTATTAGATTTATAACATTACTGAGATAACTTAATTCTTCTTTGTTTCATTCCCTGTTTTGTAGCAAGTATCTGCAGCGACAAGAAACTGAAGAGCATGCTCTACGAGTAGTATGCATGTATGAATATTCCTTTTTCTTTCCTGTGTCTAGCTCACTGTTAATTCAATAGATGGGGGCTGTATAAATCTCTAAGATTTTAGCTTCTTTAGATGTGGGGAAAAAATGTAAAAACTGTTGTGGTTCTTATTAGCAAAGCACTCCTGATGCAGAGATGAGAGACGACTGAATTAGATTATCATTGATGCATCTGTTCAGCCTTGGGCATGATTGAATGGCAAAGTGAGATGGGTACTGGCTCACCCCCAAGGTTTCTGCAGTCTTTTAAGTGGGCACACATAATTTTGGAGCCTGAACTAGGAAAGGAGATAGCAATATAGAAAAGACTTCTCTAGAAGGAGACAGTCAAAGGGAGATGGAGATGCATAAGAATGACTCTGATAGAGAGCATAAGAATGGCCATGCTAGTAGGTCAGACCAAATTTTTAACTAGCAGTAGATGAAAGTTAATGCCTGAAAAATGCTGTGGGAAATCAAAGCGTAGAGTAACACCTTCTCCAAATGCACTTCCAGCCTCCAACCATTCTGAAGCTCGGTGGCTTTCTGAGTCAGAGTTTGCTTCTCTGTGTTTAAGTAACTTGCAATTAATTTGTTTTCAGTTTGTTTTGTCACTTGAAATTATGTAAATTCCTAGCATCCACAACACCCTTGTTTGCAAGGGAGTAAGCACCACTTTCCTGAGTTTGATATCCAGTGGTGGTATTTCAGGGAGGTCTTGGAGTTTCTGCTTTATACTATTTTGGTTTGTAATCTCAAAATGGAAGAAAGCAAGAGAAAGTTTGAGCAATCTTTCAACAATGAGCTACCTAGATTTCTAGATAATGTCTTGGACATGAGAGAATGTAGCATGAAGAATGCTACACGTTATTGCTGCAAGCTGTCAGCAGCAGGAAGGTGGGATTTGACAGTGATCCCACAAAGAATAGCTGGAGGACTGAATGTGCAAAGTCTATTAGGGTGTAATTTTGCATGCGGTCTGTATTGTATTTAATGCAGTACAAGTGAGTAGTGAGCATTACTTTTGCATTTGAAGAGCTCTCACTTAGATATTTAACATTCAAATTATTTTTTAAAGCAAATGTAAGCACATTGCATAGTTACTTTTAAAAATTAGGTCAAGTATTTTCTATAAAATTAGGTTGGAGGAAAACCTGTATTTTTTTTTTTTTAATAGGGTAGTCAGGCTACTGACATAATAGTATTTTTATTATGAGCTTATATTTGACTCAGAGTAGAATGTTAAAAACTTATTTTAAAAAGTGTTTTCGTACTGTATCTCTGTGAAGTAAAAATTGAAGTTATTTAATTGGAATAGCATTGCAGACTAAACACTAAAAAAATGCTTATCTTTAAGGTCTAGCTTGGCCACTTTTTGGACTGGTTTGAATGGCATGTCCATTCACAAAATCGCTTTTCACCTAGCAAAGTTGAAAATAACTGTTTTCCAGAAGGTGTAAATTACTTTAGAATATTGCTCCTTTTTGAGACCTGGGCCTTTCCAAGGACCTGAAATCAAGGTAAAGGAAGATAGTTTTGAGGTGGTGGAAGTTCTCTTTTTGAGTGATTGAAGTACTGAAGATGAGAGTAGATTTTGGGTTTGCTGCAGAAAGATTTTTTGACTCCAGTTTTGTCTGTTTGAAATGCAATGGGGTAGCTGTGACAATTGTGTTCAGGACTGGCAGGAGCAAGACTACCCACCACACCTTCTCTTGTTCATTGCAAACAAGATGAAAGCCTTTACCATGCTTTTCACAACCTTGGGATTTTTATTTTTTTTTAATGTACGTTATTTGGGTTCTAATGTTTTAAGTACTTAGAAACCTTGACCAGAGATTAAAAAAAAAACACCTCCATTGTTAAATGTCCTAGATGGTAAAATAAGATTTAAAATAAAACAGGCTAGAGAATAGTAAGGAAACAGATGAGAAAGAAATATTATGGAGCTTACTGAATTGGTAGAACATTTTAAAAATCTCATTTTATAAAAGATTGTTTGCATAGGTATTGTTTCCACCATTAATGACAAAAACTTAATAACGAAAACTTCATTTCAAGGTAGCACTTCGTGAGATTTATCAAAATGAATATGTGAAGCCATAAACCACCAGCATGAAGCAAAGATGAAATAAGAGCTTCTTTTGTTGATGCCTGTGAAGACTGTGTAATCAGAGCTCAAGTCTATGACACTTGAAAAGAAAAGGTGTCAATTTTGAGCTGCAAAATTAATATCCTTGCCTTTAGTTAAAAGATGAATACCTCTTTTTAGTTGTATCTTTCCTGCAGTTGAAATGTCAAGCACAGACATCTGGAAAGCGTGTGGTTTGAATATACATTTTAAGAAGATCCATCCTGGGGCTCCTGTTTTTTTATGGGAAGAGACAGAAGTCTGCAGTCTAGATAAAAGGAATGTATTATAGGGTATCTTCTAGGTCAGCCTGAGATTATATCCCAGTACAAGAGTCATACACAGAAGCACCTTAAATTTCATATAATATGTTTGATCGATATGTTTTTTGATAATTTTATGCAAGTTATGCAGTAGGATTTCCTAACTTTAAAGAGGTCACGATTAGATTGAATTAAATCATGGACTTTTTGGAGAATATACTGACTACAGGTTTAAAAGCCAAAGTATGAGAAACTTTGTGGCTAGTGTAAGATTACTTTTCCATCCTATTTAATCTATTTTGCAATTTAAAGTTTGTAATCTGCAGGTATGTTTAAACACCATTGTCAGATAGATTAAAAAAAACATCTTAGAAGGGCAAAGTATATTTCTGGTCTGGTTGTAGTCTTTCAGTATCCCTCTACTTACCAGGGGTTAGAGAGAACACAGTCCGTTCTCAGACGTGTACAGTAATAAGAAAAGGAATTACATTCAAAGATGCAACAAGGGAAGTTCTAGTTGTGTGTGAGCAACAAATTGCTTATGGCAAGGGTGGTTCAGCACTCAGAACAAGTTACTCAGTGGCTGTATAAATTCTGTCCTTGAGGATTTTTGCAATTCAACTAGAAAAGACCCTGAGTAACCTAATCTCACTTCAAAGTTAGCCTTGCTTTGAACAGGACAATGGACTTGATGATCTCCTGTGGTCATCCCAGTTTAAATTCTTCTGTTAACATGGTGTTACAGAGCCTTCCTTGAGTTACTGTTGCTTGTTTCATAAGGAACAATGTAATTGCCATACAGGATAAAATAAAAAATACTTGAACAGTTCTTTGGTAATAAGCAGCAACCAATGCTTCACAAGAGGATGTAAAAAACACCTCTGAAGACAGATTTAGGAACAGCTGCTTCTACAGTATTGAGTTGTTGGTTTTTTTTTTGCTTTTTTTTTTTCTTCTCTGATATAAATTGCTTAAATTTAAGTCTGCAGGCACAAGACTTGGTCTCTCTTCCAAATCACTGATGTTAGTCATAAGTCTAAATTTCCAGTCATTTTATGACTCTTGCTGAAGTACTGTCCTAAATTGCTTCCTGTGGATAAGAGTAGCATAGTTTAATTACACACTTTCGAAGAAGTATTTCCTTTGAATTGTTTAAAATATGTCTCCTTTGTCCCCTTGTTTTTGAATTACTATACACAGAGACAAAAGTTGGTCATCAACTGTTTTTTACTGTTCATTAATGTGTGTGATTCTGTCTTACGTCTTTTTTCAATGGAAAAAAAATCGCCAAAATATCACTCTTAAGTGTTTGTGTCTAGAAATGCTTTTCATATGTCAATAATCTTTGTAACCCTCTCCAAAACTTCTGGAGCAGCATCACCTTTCATACTTGGTGATCAATCTGGTACTTACCATTCCAAATGAAGCCCCATCATTTTGTTACCTTAAGCAAATAATAATGTTTTTGTATTATTCTGCATCTCATTCCTTGCAGATCCTAGTATTTTGGGATACAGTGGTCTGAGGTCAACAAAGTCCAGCTGATACCAAAAGAGGTTATTTCATACTTAAAATTCCCATTCACCTATGGTAGGTAAAAGGAGAGTTAGCTACTTACTGAATACGAATTTCTCACCCAGTCAATCCTTTTTTTTTTTTTTTTCCTGCTGGGCTAACTTCTGACTGGGTCAGGTCCTGCACCCAACTTACCATAGCGTCTTACTCATATCTAGTCTATAGCAACCAAACTAGTGGTAGTGATGATGATCAACATGATGACAGAGCCATCTCTCCCACACTTGCATCAGTTCTCAGTCTCTGTGAAACCAGTTACTCTTGACAGCTGACCTTTTTTTAACCTTATATGCACACTCAGCAGAGATCTTTACTGAGCTTAGAAAAGTGATTGTTAATTGACTACTTATAAAATGGACACTAGACTTAAAGTGGATTGAATAAACTCATCTAAATAGTCATTGTTCAGCATCTCACCAGCAAAAATTTCCTGTAGGAAATCAAAGGCAGTTAGCTTCTCTCTACGTTTTTGATATTTCTGAAGCATGTCCTGCCTTTTCCAAGTAAGTTGAGTGAAAAATATTTTCCATTTCCCTGAACATTTTAAATGTATTTGATAACCACATTTAGGACTTCCTTTATAGTATCCTTGATTGAAAAGTGTATTCAAGTGAAAAGAGTTGAAGGTTGTCTTAACGTTCTCTTAAATGTAAAGACCTGCACGTAGAAATAAATGAGTCTTCTCAGAGATTATGCAGGACAGAGGATTCAACCTTTACAAAGGAAGATGTGATGATGGGCTATATTTCTCCTACCTTTGCCCAGTAGTGCTCTGCAGCCATATCCCTTTCCTTTTTAGAACGTTGCAAATAGCATTTAGGATCAGCTATCCTTAAATCAGTAATACTATCAGAAGTCAATTAAAATATATGTTTCTCACTATGGAAAATTATAAGAACTTTTGGTATGGGGGAAGGCCAACATATTTTGTTTTTACTGAATAAGCATTGAGTAAAATGTAGAAGTTTTCACTTATAATACAAATACATTAGTACTGATACAAATACATTGTCCTGATACTAATACATTAGTATTAGATACTAATGGATTAGATTAGTACTAATACATTATTGTTAGATATACAAAACACCTCTTCTGCTTCTTTTCTGTTTGAAAGTTCTCACATGTATATCTGTTCTGGATTATCTGTTTTATAATCACACCAGTCGCATCCCAGGTTCAGCCCTGAACTCCAGTATGTGCTTCCCTGTACTACCGAGATACCAGTTGTTGAATGTCTTCCACTTCAGTGATGTTGTTAACCAAGGGATGGATTGGATGGAATGGCAGGACGTTGGGTGCACAAGACAAACCCAGGACTATGAGTTGCATCAGGATGGTGAGAAACATCAGATGTTTACTGCCCCTGGAGAAACCCTGCAGTCTGGAGCCAGGTGCTTTCCCCAAGGAACTTGGTGAGCAGATCTAAAACTGTAGATGAAGTTGCTCTCTGAGTTCCTTCCAGCAGTTTTGCTGTACAAGTGATACATATTGATATGTCAGCAGCTTCCCAGCATTGTTTTGAAACAGCAAGTTGGTTAAGAATACATGTTATTCCTGTCATCCTGTACTCACCCACTTGCTTAACAACAAAAAAGAAAACAAAAAACTTCTTGTCAAAACCCATGAGTCAAGAACATAAATCTACAAACTGCTGCTGTTTGTCTTCCTACTGTCTTCTTGTAAAGAAATTGCTTAGGAAATATTTTTTCAGAGATATCTAAGGTCAGCTGTTTTTGATATTATTATATATGTGTAATATCAAAATTTATAATTTCAATCGAGAAATTTTTTTTTTAAGAAAAACATCTTGATAGTTTGAACTGACAACCATCCTCACAGCTATTTAATACCCTGACTGAAATTTGGTGAGTTTGTCACCACTGCCAACATTATTATTGTTTGCTTCTAAGATTGAAGGGGGAGGTAATGTCTCTATTTTCATGCAGTAGCAAAGCTGTGCCAGAGTGGTTTTTAAGCTGTTAATTACTAAAATCCATAAAGTGTTTAAGCAAATCCGGTACTGTGAAAAGCCTATTAAAAACATCTTTATTACACTTTTCATTATGCCATTATGATGGCTTTTTGGATAGTAGAAAACATTATTTTAAATACTACTACTATCTGTAATTTATTAAATTTTTTGATGGATCTTTAATTTAACTTTGTTAACAGATTTTTCTCCTTTCTGGATAGTTGAATTGCAGTAGTATAGACAAGGTAAGAAGTAACTGGATAAGTTGATCCCTAATCTTTTTGCAGCAGACATAATTGATCCCAAAGGCTAAGATCTGTTTTGTTAGTCTTGAAAAATTACCATGACACTCACATAAAGTGATGATGTGAGACTGAAAATCATATTAACAAAACATGATGCTTTTTAAATGTGTAAGTAAATTCAATGCACTTCAGTAAGACTATTTGCAAACAGAAAACAGTTTTTAAGTGTTTTCAGGACTCTGACCCAACCCTGTTCCATATGCAAGATGTGTGAATATAGCTGTATGGGTACTTGCAGAATGTTGTGGAGAAGAGACAAGGTAGCAGCTTGTGAGGCAGTGGAAAGGGTGGCCATGAAAGTGCCAGGAGTCATGACGCATGGTGACAAAGCTTCTCAGAAGCTTTCCAGAAGGAGCAGTTTCTCTGCAAAGATTTTCCTCTTCATTTGTGGATAGAATCAAAAAAACTTCCCACAAAGCTGCAGTTGATACAAACTTCAGACCCCTAGGTTCATAAATGAAAATTGTTTCTGAATTACTCTGGTCCTGATTCCTTGCTGCATTTGTATTTGCAAAGAGGCATTAAATGTGTCCTTTGGGCTTGTGATAATGCTATAATAATGCTGTGGCACAGCACACAAGCTGGGTGCTATTTTTTTTTTTCCAGAAGAATTTCCAAAATTACACAAACTGTGAAAAATATATGAGGCACTTTGGGACTTTTGAGAGATCTGTTAGCATGAAAACAAGATGTTTATTTAGTTCTATATTACAGTGATTTAAAATATCATCACCATCAGTGATGTGGGGAAGTCTTTCAAATGAATATAAACTTTACAATCATTACTAAATAGTAAGAGCAGTCAAGCAGTACAACTAGGAACTGAGAACCAGGGATTCTGAAACCTACTTTTTGATTGTCTTTTCTAGTACACCTTTTAACAATTCAATTCACTTATCTTTCTTTTCTATATCCTGCCTTGTAACACCACATTATCTTTCGGGCATATAGTGAGGTTTAATTCATGTAAAACACTTTTTAGCCATTGTTAGGAGAAGGATGCTGGGGCAGAAGAGTGCTCTTGCTCATACGCTGATAGTTTGAGTGCAGGGTAGATAAATCATACATAGGAGTAAAATGCTGGGAAAGAGAGTTTTCTGGACATTCAGAAAGTTTGATTAAGTTTTGTTTTGTTTTGTTTTTGTTTGTTTTTTGTGGATTATGCATATCATGTTTTAATTGAAAGACAGACTTACATTTATGTGGGAAAAGCCAGTCTTGTCCTTTTCCTGGATCATCCACCTACACATTAACTCTCACTTTGTCTAATTTGTTTGAGCCAAGGGCTCTCCAGGAGAAGTGACAAGCATAGGGATAGCCTGGCTCACGTGAAAATCTTACCCCACTAGGCTTTGTGTGTGCAGCTGCCTTCAGGAGCTCAAGCACAGCTACAGTGTTATATATGTGAGCATAATTTCCTTCAGTTTTATGTGGTTTAAATAACTTGCTTGATGCAAAACAAATCGAACCAACAAAAACTCTGTCGGAGGATGTCTTTTTCCTCAGTACCTGGAGAAATAAAATGAAATCCCCTATTGCAATATTTCTTTAATTTCATAAGATATCTTGAACCAGTATTTGCTGAAGCTCCTTCTGCAAGCATAGGCTAGTGCTGCGTTCCTGGGAATATCTCCCAGTAGAAGCGAGCCTCGGTCCCCTTAAACAATAGGAGGGCCTTGCAAAGATGTCCTTGAATGCTTTCTGCAACCCCAATTGTTGTAGTTTGCAGGAAGTAAAATGATTTTGCAAGAACCAAGGCTAGCTGGAGCCAGACTGTACTTCTAATTCTGTAGCTTAACAATACTGTGATATTGTAATGCTTCTGTAAGATAAAATAGAAAGACAAAAGGATTGGAAGTAAAAAACATGACACTTTTTAAAATTTGATCCTACTTGTCATAAGTGCTTAGTTCTACTGCAACTGAGTCTGCAAGCTGGAGATGCTGTTAGTCTGCAGTGCAGAGGCAGTGATAAAAAGAAAGTGAACAGTGACTAGGAGAGAGAATAAAAGGCAAAAGAAAGGATTATATCAATAGGGTGAGATTGTGTAATTTAAATCTGCTGTGTTTCAGGATTTTTGTAGTATGTCACAAGAAAATTGTGCATTTTCTGCTGAGTTTTCCTTATTCTCTTCTGCTGAATTTTGACCTTATTTATCTTATCCACACTACTTACATGTCCAGGGGAGTAGTGGCTCCTGGAAACAGCCTGCTAGGATTTACAGGAAATTGAACTTCGTGCAGTCATGTGGTGGGAGAAGGAGCTTTGGAGAAATAGTTGGATTTCATTGCCTGGCTCTGAGGCCCAAATTCCTGGGGAGTGGGAGGTCTGGGTTTGACCCCAAGGCTCACTGTGCAGCCTGTGAGTTGTGGAGCAGGAAACCACCCAAAATGTTGCTAATTGCGTCCAAGACCTAAGTGGCAGGGAGCAATACCTAGGTATGTACAAAAGCCAGTTCCTACCACAGGTCTGTAGGGATGTCTGTCCACCCATTTGTGAGCTTGTAGTCTGACAGACAGTCAACCTTTTCATCAGAAAGACAGAGGGAGTCACTTAAAAATCAGGACAAGAGGTGGTAGGGTTTCCTTCTTTTTGCAATGTGTGAGTTAGTATCATCCAGGAATTAAGAGATTCATGTTTAATTTCTTCCTCTGCCAAAAAGGATTTAAATAGATTTCCCTCCAAATTTCAGTAACTACTATTAAATACTATTTAATAGTCTGTGGGAAAGAGGCTTTCCTCTCTTCCTGCATGATAACAGCAGCAGCATGGTCATTCACATGGAAAAAGGTTTCATGGGTTCTGTTTCAGCATCATTAAATTATCACTGGATAAAACAGCGTATGTTTTATACATCTAAATTTTGTCTAAATGTGGGCTTAAGCTTGGCTCTCGATTGAGTGGCAAAGCATTTGAATTGTGCTTATTTTACAGAGAACATATTAAATAATAAACAGGATACAGAAATCTGGCTTGCAGTCAGAGGACATAAATCTTTTGGTCCTGGAGGTCACCATCTTCTAAGACGGAAGTGAACAAATGTGCCTAAAAGCACAGTTTCAAAATTATTTGTGCTGACTGGCCAAAATGTGTTAAAAGCAAGCTAGTTCAAAATCATATTGACCTTTTCTTTCTGACAGTGATTATCAATAATTTGTGTATTTTAATTGATCTCTGAAAATACAAAAATTTATATATTTCTGATGATATAAAGTATTCTTATTTAGTATATGACTTTTTGAGCTATATTAACCCGTTCTTAACATTCTATTTCATTATTGTTTATCGTATCTGTTTTCGGCCATATAGGTTTTACAGCTGTTTTAAAAAAAAAGGCAAAGAAAATTTAAAGATATTGAAGATGTCGGCATAGCCAGAAGTAAAATGGTAGTGTCAGCATTTTCATACTTCGTAGGTTCTAGGCCTGAGCTTTAGAGGAGCTGGTCACACTGCAGCAATTGTAAACTTCAGTGGCAGTGCAAGCAGCTACTTCTGAAAACGAGATTTGGTACAGATAAGTAAGTAGGCTTTACTTTTCCTATGCTGCTGAAGGATATACATTTATAAATCAGTTTGCTTTTAAAAATTTTGTTTCAGTAGTACGTTAAGTTTGAAAGTTTTGCTCCAGCTGTAATTAATAAGGTGAAGGAAACTGGCACATTTGAATGATTTCATCAGCCTCATAGCTCTTTTCTTAGACTTCCAGCAAAAGCAGCATCTTAGACTGATTTTTTTTAAATTGTTCATTTTTAGAAGTAAAAAAAAAAAAAAAGTTCAGAAAAGTACAGAAGTATGAATAATTTTTAGAGATTTTTACATTTTGGAACTGGAAAAGAAATAAGTGATACTAGTAAGAG
This sequence comes from Anser cygnoides, assembly GCF_040182565.1. Lineage (NCBI taxonomy): Eukaryota > Metazoa > Chordata > Aves > Anseriformes > Anatidae > Anser > Anser cygnoides. The sequence goes on along the minus strand of NC_089880.1, from coordinate 4,315,950 downwards.
TGTTTAAGTTGAGAAGACAATTGTGTGTAGCAAAACCTTTGTAAAAGTTGAGTAGCTGAAGTTTAAAGTTCAGAGATACGTTGTTGGGGGTAATAAAAAGATGAAAGGTTTGGATAAAAAGATGGAAGGCCACGGATTTGTAGGGCTTTATGGAATGTAATTACTTTTTAGCTCTTATTTTGAGCTGATGTGGTTCAGCTTAACTCACAGAGGCTTCCTGTACAGTCTTACATCTGATAATTTGGTTATGAAAATGAACTCTCCCACTTGAAAGAGAATGCTAGAAATCTTGTTCTGATAAGAGATATTTATACAGCACAACCAAATCACTTAAACATAAAGGGGCCATGTGCTTATCCTCATTTCTAATGACAAGCTCACTGTAGCTATCTACGTTCTGTCAGCACACGTTGGTATTCCCTGGTCAGTAGGGGGCCAGTAATTTCCAGTGCTACTTCAGAGTAACTTCTTTGACTTATTTGGATATTCTGTTAATTTAATAGCTATAAATTGAGAATCTGTCTTTACATTCCGATCTCAAAACAGTACTGACAGAGGACCTAACTTTTGACTTATCCTTAACTGGGGAGAAAGGCAAAATCTAGTGAATCTTTGGAGATGAGTCTGGGGAAGAGAGGATCACCTTTTGTAAAAAGTAAAATAAGTGGTAAATTTGAGTAGCTGAAAGGTAGGTGAGTGGGCATAATTCATTTGCTGTGAAGTGCTCACTGGCAAGCTGTTACAGCAAGGTATAATTCAAAATCAAAGTAGCCTGTGGCTACGTTTTGAGGGGATGATGCTAGAATAAAAGTGAAGGAAATGCTGTGTAAACTCACTGCTCACTCTCCATTCTTTCTGTGCCAAATGCTATAATCTGACAATCTTTTCCATTTAAGTTTATAGACCAAATTCCATCTTCAGTTATATTGACATAAATTCCCTTAGTCATTGTTTTGTTGTATTTATAAGCCTAAGTTTGCTGTTGTGTTACAATAAGAAAGTCTTGATAACTGTTTCTAAAACACACTGAAATTTATTTTAGTCTGCAATACTTTTGTGTATAAGGGTGAAGTCTGATATAAAGTGAATGCTTTATTCTTCACCTTTTTTTTTTCTTTTTTTTTTTTTTTTTTGATGGAATATAATACTAATGTAGGAAAGAAGACTGGGATCAAAACCTGGCTTTATTCAGGTGCTACAAGCATTACTGGTGAGAAAACATACAATCTACTAGCTCATTCCTATGTTACAGGATTTGTATAAACTTTAGGTCAACTGGAGATGTATAAACTAAAACAGTGCAGTGTGTGTAAAATTCTCTGTATATACAGAGGTTTCGGTGTGGAAAAATCATTAAGTGCTTTCACAAATTTTCACAAATTTTACACAGGAACCATTCTTCAGTAAGTGGAAGTCTTAAGTGACTAAAGTGTATTTGGAAGAAGGGAAGGAGAAATAATTCTTGATATTTTCTGGTCTAATAAAATGTGTGTTTTTTCTTTGTTCTATTTGTTTTTAATGGACTTTGGAACACTTGCATGATATGGCAGAAAATTTGTCTAAAGTTTCACCCTAGAATACTCGTCTGTGAAGAAAAAGGTTCAGTTATTATTTGAAAGTAGGATTTTCAAATCAGAATTCCTTGTCCTAGTACATATCCTTTTGTTGTGGCATTATGGTATTGGATTTGGAAAGCATTGGGCAGAAAGAATCCCGGGCAGAGGACAGGCAGCAAAACTCCTAAGAGGCAGCTGGGTGGTACAAAAACTTGAAATCACGCAGCTTGTAGTGTGAGCTTCTCCGTATTAGTACTCCATAAGGGCTTTTAGCTTTTACGTGGGCTTATCAGTAGGTTTTCTAAGCCTTGAACTTTGGTCCTAAATGTACTAATAAATCTGGGATTAAAGAAAAAAATCTGGGTCTGCTTAATTTTACACAGGACTGTGTTCCTCGTTATTTTACCTCTGCCTTTACAGACTTTTCTCTAGTCAAATATTAGGGAAGCAGTAACAATGCTTTTCAGTTGATCTATGTATCTTGATTTTTTGATACTAATAGATAGTTCCTATTATCGCTAATAACCAACAGAATGAACTTCTGTGTTTGCATTGGCTTGTTTTTAATTCAAAAACATGTAGCTCTAATTCTGTTTTTTCCTTTGTAAATAATTTCACTTGGCATTTTTTTCTATATGCACCTTTATTTGATATAGTGCTTTATTGAACCTATAACTCCTTTTAGCAATGTCCATTGTAAATAAGCTCTGCTGGAATATTATTTTAGAAAATTCTTCTGTGCTGTGTTCAGATGATCATTAATTTCCAGATAGGGCACTCAGGATCATAGGACAATTCGGTGGGAAGGGCTGTGGGAAGGCTTTGGTCCAACCTGCTGCTCAGCTCAGGGTCAGCCATGAGCTCAGACCAGGTTGCTCAGGGCTTTATCTCACCGGTGTCTCTCTCGTTTCAGCTTACCCTGCTGTCTCTCACCCACTGCGAAGTGCCTGGCTCTGTCTCCCCTGTAACCAACTTGCAGGATTGCTACCGACCACTGACAGGTTGCTGGTAGGTGTCACCCTTATGCCATCGTTTCTGCAGGCTGAGCAAGTCCCCTCCCCTCATCCTCTCCTCACAGTGCTCCAGCCCCTGACCACCTTAACCGCTGGTGTCTTTCTTGTTTGGAGGGGCCTGAAACTGAATGCAGAATTTTCGACAAGGTCTAGAAAACAGTAAATATTTAACTAATATTTTAGTGAACAGACTGAGATGCATGAGCTCAGAAGAGCAACAGTTACTAGCTGAAGTAGATTTAAGGACGTGAGAGGACAAGGCTAAAAGATGCTCTTTTTGAGAGTATTCAGAACCAGGGTGCAGTATTTTCTGAGGAGCTTTTTGTATCTGGCTACATATAATGCCTGTATTATTAGTCTTGAGACCTCAGTCCCCGCATATCTCAGTGCAGTGGCTTTCTCTGATCACTGCATCCATCTAAACACTATTCCCTTTCATGGAAATAAACTACAGACACACAGGTTGAGAGGATTAATCCTGTTTCCTTGGCATATAGAACTCGTGAGTCACTGCCACTACTTGTTTGAGCAGTATTAAATGTAAGCATCTTAGTTGTATCTATACACCCACACTGAAGTTTTTATATAAGATTCTAATGTGCCTGATTAACATAAGAAAACCCAGTGCATATTTGTAGAGCAGGTGCAAGCGATGTCTCATCTCTTCCTGAACAAAAGGTTAATACATTCCCACAAGTGACTTAATCCAGCCTTAACACTAAAAATGATGTGATTGTAAATTGATATAAATGAGAGTGAAAAACCTTCGACTAGCGCACTATAATTATTAGTTAATATTCAAAAGGGCAGGAAGTTTTTTTTAAAAAAAAAGAATTTACGCCACTAACTAGAAACAACTGATTTACACACAGCATTCATTTTAAGACTTAATTATGCTGTAAAATTTAAGTATATACAGCATGTAAAATGCGGAAATGTGCAACAAGAACTGCAGCATGTGTTTTGATTTTTAAATTTAAAATGTAGGTGAATTGAATGTAAATGTAAACCTTGTAGCCTTGATTTTGTTCATCTTTATCAAATATATTGGCATTTATATGCATTTGTAGTCCTGTCTAGAAGACAGGATTTGCATTTCAGTTTTTTAATGGCAATTTCTTTGTCTACATTTTGTTCCATTTTGTTTGTTTTTATTATTATTATTATCCTTAGAAACAAAACCTGCGTATTTTGATTCTTTTTTTCCAAAAGAAAATTTTAGCTAGGTAGATCTAATTTCAGAACTAGAAATTCTAATGTGAGATAGCTGTCTCAAGGTTTTGCAGTTCTTTATTTTGCTGCAATTATTCCAAGACAGTCATGGGCATTTGTGAATGTGGGAAAAATTCTGGCTGCATTGCAGACATCTCCAATGTGCAAACAGACAGTTTTTCAGAAGCGAAGAAAAGCTGTGAAAAAGTATTCCAGCCAGCCTTTCAGACCAGATATAAAATCATGCTCAAGCCCATCCCACTTTTCATGCATAATGCAATATGTATATGTGCACAAATATATTGAAGCCTGCCTAAATCTGAAAGGTTTAATTTAGCTGTACTTTTATGCATAAGGTTTTCTTAACATGACAGGAGCTAGGTATGTTGATTTGTTTATTTTTAAGCTATATTGGCATTAACATCTGTGTGTGCTTACAGTCCACAAATAATCAATTAGGCAAGAGAGCAGATCTTCTGTATTTGATTGCTAAAGTAAAGTAGTGATTGTAGAGCAAGAAGGCTAAGTGTATAAGGCACTCACTAGAGATTTTAAAAGCTAAAGGCAAAGCATTAATTCCTGAATTGTAATTTATAAAGATGTGCACTGTGTCAGCTTATTTTGAATAATACTACAAAGAATGACAATTCTACTCTCTCTCTCTAAACATAATTTCTACAAAGGTTTTAATTTCATAATAAATAATTTTAATTGCCTGTAGTCTGCGCAAGTTGTTTGATTGGATATTGGTAAAAAGGTATTACATTATACAGAATCCAGTTATTGAACTTCAAAGGTAATAAAAAGGAATATTTGTAGGTTACAAATGGCTTTTGATATGCTTTTCTGTATTAAGTAACTGTAATTAATTTTTGGCTTTAACTTCTTAGGTTTTAGGGCTTGATTGAAGCTTCCTCTTTCTCAGCTGCCAGAGTAACCTGAGGATTCCCCACATAACCAGAAATCTTCTAAGGCAGAACTGATTATGTTGTTATTTTCGGCCACATTTTCTTCTGAAAGAATTAGTGAAGAACTAATTGCTGTGCACACCTTCCTAATATGTTTTCTGTAGCATAAAGTAACTTCAATTTAAGAAACATTTCGTCAGTTTAAGAAACAAAACAAAACGAACAATCCTTTGGCATATTCACATTAAATGCCAGCTCTGAGTGCAGTTAAGCTCTGCTGACAAGTTGCCCACAAAGGCTGTAGCACCTCCATCTTTGAAAATTTTCAAAACTTGACTGAGCAATCAAACTTTTTGAGACTAATCTAATCTAATCTAACTTTTAAAGACTAATCTAATCTAACTTTTAAATTAGTGGTGCTTTGATCAGGATGTTGAATTATGTTACACCCAGCCTTCCCTTCAGTGGGAATCTCTCCAGTAGAAGGATAATTAGTTAAGTACATTACATTTTTGAATTGGGGAAGTAGGCAAACAAAACAAGCACAGAAAACAACTCCTTGGGAGCTTTTTTTTCAAGTTTTCTTTTTTAAATACATTCTAAGTTCTTCCAAAAGGAAACACTGAAAATCATGAGCAGCAGCAAATAGTGATTGAGAGAGAGGGATGCTTTTATTAAATAAAGAATTTAGAGTATCAGTGTTACAGACATAATTCAGTAGGTATCTGCTGCCCCCTTCAGACTACTCCCAGTATTAAAGAAAAACAAATTTTTAAATCAGAAATTAATAGCATTCCATTCTTTTGCACTAGTTTTTGCTGGGGAGTGGGAACGAACCCTAAGAATAAATACATTTTTAAGTAGATAGCTGGTGAAATTTTGTTTATATCAGCAGTAGATTTTTTTTATTTTAATGAGTAAGACAAACCATACTTCAAGTTACTACTTCAGCTGCTAGGTTCGATACTCACAGTGGAAAAAAAGATCTTGGACTTGGAAAAAATCTGTGGACTAGGATGTGGGAAAACTGGAAATTAATTAAAGCTTCTAGAGTGCGTTTATACATCTTTGGTTAAGTCATTCCAATTCTGTGATTCAGTTCTTTATGTGCAAAACACATGATGCCTCATCTCTTTTTAAATCTTCCTTCTAATTCAGAGTAAGATTTGGTAGCAAGGTCAAGACCAGATTGGCAGAAATTCTTTCTTACCTGCTCCCCAGATAGGGGATGACACGACTGGGTTTTATATGCCTAAATACACTTGTATGTCCACTGCTCAGTGTATGCACGTGTATACATTTGTGTGTATATATATGTATTCACCAGCTCTCTAATCTCAGCTGAAATTAAGTACTCCCAATAAGAAAAAACAACAGCTTTGTGCAAATGTAGACCCATTACTCTTAGCTAAAAAGGACAGATGTAGATAGAAAAACTGATCATACAATTACTATTTTCTATTTGGGATGTAACACCATACATTTTCTAAGCTTGTCTGAGAAGATTTTTATAAAACTGATGAGAAGATTTAAAATAAGATTATTATATACATTGAGTGTTCTTACTCTACTGAGGGAAAGAAATTACATTTCTGAACACTTACTTTATATCAATCTCCTATTAACACAACTTGCTGAGGTAATAGCAAAAATAAATACCAGACTTTTGTTTGGTGCTATTGCTTTTTTTATTTCCTCATACATGATTTAAGCAAAATAGTTAAGGAAGAACAGAGATACAGATTTGATGGTACTCTTCATTCCACAATCCTCATAACATAAGGATCCCAAAGAATAAAACCTACATGTTTTAAAGTGGAAAGAATGTATCATCTAGGTATTTTTTTCCCAAAACTGAAACAGTTATTTTCTGCTTTGGTGAATCTGAATTCTTAGAGCTTCTAATTGATGCTCTTGGGTGCCCAAGTACATACACTGTATTCTGTTTGCTGTCCTGTCTGTACTCATGTTGCTGATAATAGAAAAAAAAAGTAAATAAAAAAAAAGTAAAGTTTCCATTTTTCGCACCACAGATTCTCAGCACACCAAGGGAAAACTTGATATCATCCTTGAAGTTATATCAAATCAATTAGATGTGACAGAAGGATCCTCCTGTTCACATGCATATTAGACATCTATTGAAATGTAGTGCAATGCATCACTGAGGTATGTTGAGTTTGCTTTGCTTTTGCTAGCTTGCTTTTTTTTGTTGTTGTTTTTTAACCCTATAAGTTTGAGTTTATCATCCCCATTCCTTGGCACTCAATGATGTAGGTATCTTTACTGGGATCTTCCTCTTCTGATTTTGTCACAGTAAATTTGGCCTAAAACAGGATTAGAAATATACATCACAAATTCAGTTATATGCAAGTTTAAATCTTCAATACCTGATGTCCAGTAATTTATACATATTACAAATTTTACCGATTTCATTACAAATATTAAAATAAAGGTGGTAGAAGTATCTAACCATTCTAAAGGCATTAAACTCTAAAGTATGTTTAATTTCTACTGGCAAACTCCCACATAAATATTGTAACAGTTATTTTATCAGTGCTTATCCTCAATGACAAAATTCAGTTCACAGTGCCTGCAAAAAACAGCGTGAATCTACAAAACTGCACCCTTCTTAGTTACTGGAATGCAACTGAGAGGATAAAATTCCTGAAGTTTTGGACTCACCTTTGTTAGCTGTTCTGCAAAGTGTATAGCAGTTTGCGTATGAAGTGTAATTGGTCCACTTTTCACTCTAGACACCCCCTTTGCTAGTGCCATAAAAATGATCAGCTGAAAAGGGGAGGGAAAGTTCATTATTAAATAACTCTTCAGATCCTAGGAACTTACTGATTTAAAAAAAAAAAAAGAAGCAGAAACATCCATGATGTCTGGAAGTGTAAAAACATTGTCTGCCAAATGTCATAAAAGTTCATGCTGCTGAGTGCTAAGAGTGATCCAAAGCTCAAGAATCTTGGAATTTACTAATGTGATGCCTGATTACAGAAGGGCTGCTACTTTTCCCCAGTCAAGTTTGCCACTAGAATTTGTTATTACATTTTACTTTGCTCCTCATTCCCCAGGCTTCCCCAAGGTCATGTCAGACTACAGATTACAAGACTACCTTTGGGTGGAGAGAAAAACTCAGAAAAGGTTTTTAATTATAACACTTTATGACAACATATTCACCAGACAGACAGGAATACCTCCTAGATAATCTGTTCTCCAATAACTTTAACCAGGAAGCTACTTTTACTCCTATACATGGAGTACCAAATAGAAGTGAATTACTACTTCATATTTTATACCTACTATTTAACAATGTGTGCAAAGCCAGAAGCATCTGTGGTTCCTAAGAACTGTATGTAATATACTAATTCTACTGATGTGAACCAGTACTGATGTGTACCACACCTGGAAACTTCTCAAGACTGATTATCAATTCATTATTTAAAGCCATGCCTACTTGTGGAGATACAATCCAACTTTGAAATCTATGTGCCATTCTTTCATTGTTCAGATTTACATTATTTACAAGTAATACATACATAAATGTTCTTGCTACATCACTTTCATGTGGACACAAATAGGAGCCTTACTTGGTCTTGTAAAGAATCATCCACAGCTCCACCATGTTTAAGATTCTTCAGCAGTATCTCAGCTGCTTCAATGCCAACCTTGTCAGAATTTTTTCCTAACAGAGAAATGTAAGAAGCTAGGATGCTGCCAATTATTTTTAACACGTAAAAAATAGAGAAAACAAACAAGCAAACAATTAATAACTTTTTAAACCTTATTTCCATGCTCTTGCCTCAAATGTCTTCTTGAAAAAACTCCTGTCTTATGATGACATATTGCATATTCCATAAGCAGTGGAAAGCACGTAGCCCCACTTACAGTCAGAAAAACATTTTATTCAAACCATTTAGATCAAAAGCACATCTATTCCTTTTAATCTAGATACACATCTAGATTCAATGCTGAACAAAATCTTCACAGGTAAACCATAGAGCCTGTATGTAAAGTCCAGAAGTATTTTCAACTCAGTGATCCTTAACAATCCATTCTGATAAAAGGTGAATTTAATAATTTTGTAATTTTTGTTGCTATGTAAAAGCAGTTTAGAAATACAAAGTGCAATATTTTTATTTACTGAGTTTCAAATCTGTTCATTTCCTCTATCCCTATTAGTAAATAACATCCACTTAAAAATGCAACACTCAAAGCATCAAATCTTTGAACAGATTATACTTCGGATTTCTACTTAATAGTATATTAAGTTGATTCTGAAAGAGGTATATTCCATACAACTCTTACCTCTCTTGCCAAGTGACGACCCAGCTAACAAACAACCTGTTGATGTCTCTGCAACAATGCTGAGCAGAAAAAGTATTAAGAACAAAATCACTCACATTACGCTTTATCAGACAATTAATCAAGATCTAGCTAATTGACCAGCAAGGTTACAGGCATCAATAGAAAGTTTAGGCTTGTCTTACATTATTCCACTTCCGGTCCCAAAGGCTTGATCATCAGGTTCTCGAACAGGCTGAATGTTAATGTAAAGATCTCTGATTTCTTTTCTGATGCATCTCACTGCTGCTGCTGACATGTCTTTCGCCAGCTAACAAGATAAGAGGTAGAAACATTAATTAATTAAATGATGTAACTTTAGCAATAGATAAGGCTCATTAGCCTAATTATCAGTGGATCCTTTAATAAGAAGGCTAAGTTATTAACTAGAAAACCAAATGATTGTTATAAAACCCCTACAAGCAAGCACTGAAGATCATCTCTTCTGAGAATGTTCCCATAAACTCTGAACAAATGACAGATTGTAGGGAGCTTCTATATATAATATATATAACATATAATAATAAAGAATATCAAAGCTCCAATAGCAATAGGAATTCCAATAATTCTTCTCCTTACATATGGAGAAAGATTTCACTTCAGTCTTAATCAAGAACTCAAAGACCTTAGTGAAACCTTTAGTCTAAAGTGAAAAAACTCAAGACCTTAGACTGTAAAAAATAAAACAAAAACCCAACAATTATTATGTACATATGTATTATGTCTTACAGCATCTGTAAGACAGAGTATATAAAATAACAATTTTAAATCAAAGGCATGTGGGGGCAGATGAAGGTTATCCTAGGGTTGGAGATTTTAAGACCAAACTCAGCCCTCCACAGCTCTTCAAAAACTAACTCAGTTTCTCCTCTCCCTTCCTCTTCTGCTTCCTAGCCTGTATGTGAGAAGCAACTGAGGAGATCCCAACACTCATTCTCTGTAAACACAGGTAGGATAGAAATAACGGAAAGAAGGAGGGATAAAGGGGCAAATTTATCTTTTTTTTAATTTTTGTCTAACTTAACTTGTTCTGTCTAATCCCAGTAACAATGGTTGAAAAGTCTGATTTTGTCTGACTTCTGTCTATTACAGTACACCATAGTTTAGCCATGAATCTATGAAAAACAGCCATTATTTCAGATTTCACATAACTCACAGAAACATGAACGGTACATAGATATGATACCCCTCAATACATACTAAATATTTTTGAATAGTTACATGAAGGATATCACAGACACTGTTCTTATTTCCTCTTTTAGCTGCTACCATATCCCTGTGCAATAACCACATTTTAGAAATGTCCAAAATTCTATTTTATGGCCTGAATAATGCAATCCATTTAACACAACTACTTGGCTTATATGTGACTGCAGAGAACAGGAACAGTAGAGGTGTGCTAGAGAGATTACATGCAATTTTATATAGATTTATAAAGTTGGATACCACCACAGCTATTACCAGCACTCACTTTTATAGGCAGTGCTCCAGCAACAAACGCTCTTCCATATATCTTTGTCACGGTGCCACGTTCTGTTAAGTTTATTGCACTCAACTCTTTGACTGGTGACATCTGGACTACAACTTCACCACCTCCCTGAGGATAGTAGCCCCTATTTACAAACAGTAATCAGACATAATTAAATGTAAAGATCACAGGGAAACCCAGAAAATAACCTAAGGCTCTTTGTATATTCTGTGATACATTCGCATGTTCTCTGTTACTATACATATCAATTTTGTCGGTGTGCCTAAGAAATCTTTATAATACAAGAATATTCTCCAATAGCATTACCTCAAAATACACATCTTATTAACTGCCTAACACTAACTTAACTGGCACCTCAGAAAAAACTCAGTAACGGACTGACTGTTCAGCGTGCACTTCCCTCAGGGGTTAGTTAACTGGAAACATTAAAACAGCAGCTGAAGGCTCAGCAATGAAAAAAAAAAGACAGGGAAGAACCATATAACATTCATCATACAGTGATGGTCCGCACAGGGACAGCTAATACAGTTCAGTTAATGTACGATAAATTCATCCCTTAGATTGATTCAGAGCACCTTGTGTGTGCCTCCATGCTCACAGACTGCTGTAAGGACTGCTTCTGCCACACGACACTGTAACTCACCTCTTTTTTATGTCACAATTAAATGTGAAATTGAACTTTTCAACTATTGGCTTGAAAACCTACAAACAAGCATATATAAAAATACACAGTTAATCTATTTTGAACTTATCATTTCCCACTATTTTATTCAGTCTTTAAAAAAAAAAGTTCAAAACAAAAATTTCAATTACATTATAAAAAGATAGGCAGTCTCATCCATACAGCTTATTTGAGGTTCCCTATATTTTATTCTGAATAACGCTTTGTGTTAAAGGATTCTTTTTTGAGAAGAGGAAGAGAACAAACAACAATTCACAGAGCTTCTAGAATAAAGAATGTATCTTAAGTGAAATTTGCTTTAGTAATTATAAGCAAACAGACAAGTCATTATTTCAGGGACTTCCACGAAGCACTGGTTGCTGTATACATATGGTACACAAGTAGTATAATATTCCCATGCTTAATTACGTAATTACAAATAAACTTGCAAAAGAGCAACAGAAGTACAATAGTTATATTACATATATAGGCATGAGTTGAAGGAATTTTTCCCTACCATGACTGTGTAGTCTATCTGAGGAGCCATCTCAGCATTGGTCCCACCTTTAAAATGAAGTTCTGATGGGGAAGCAGCAAAGAGCACACAGGGCATTGCTACCTGCATCAGTAGACATACGCTCCTAAAAGCAATTATAAGATACTCAAATGTCATGCAGTCACAATCTGTGTAGAATCACTACACATCAAGGGCAAATGACTTTACAGAGCATAAGTAAGTATTTAATTTTGAACATTATCTATAAAGTAAACTTATTACTCTTTAAAAAAAATGCTAATTAAAACTTCATGGTCTTGGCAAGCCTAAACATACAAACTTCTGTTTCACGTAATTGTACCTTTAATATTCCTGTTTGAAATAAAAGTAGTGTATGCTTCCTTAGTATACTGATGGTACTGTGAAAACTGTAGGGTTAGACAGCAGATGGTATAAGCAGGAAAGGTTTAGGCAGCAATTTTAACATTTTAATATTTAATTAATAATAAAATACATAAAAACCTACAAAATTGCTTAGAAGCTGTTCAACATCTCACACAAGAAAATTCGCGGGCATAGAAAATATGCTTTGAGATACACAATTCCCCTATTACTAATCCCTCCACATTTCATAGATAATAATAAACCTCAAAATAGTTTTCCCAAAAGTATGTTTGCTTAGCAAAGTGAAACAGTTATGTCATGGGTGTTTCATGTTTGTGAACTACACTTTTTTTTTTTTTTTAGGGGGGGGGGGGGATGACACACACTTGTGTTTAATTTTATTAATCCTTCTGCATTGTTGCCCACTCAAGCCTTTCTGTGTTACGTTTAAGTAAAAGATGTAAAAGACATCAGCTTAGTTGTTCATACTATCGCAATTCAGAAACATATTTCTCTTAAAGGAAACCTTAACTTATGCCTACCCTAGCTTACGCTTTCAAGTTCACAGCTAAATCCATTCTACTTTTTTGCAACAGATTCCTAGAACAAAGGATTCAACACAGCAAAAAACAAAATGGAAGAAACACAGGGACAAAAAACAGCAGACTGAATATGCCCCAAGTTCAAAAAGACTAGTATACTGCACCACCATGTGCATAAGTACAACCTTAAAATTGACTTTATTATATATAAAAAATATATTTATTATATAAAGATTAATTCAATATTTCATTGTATAATCAATAAATTAATACATTAATCAATGTACTAATTCAACATCAGACGTAATACTTTTGCAATTTAATATACTGTAAGCATTTGTGAGATACCTATCTAATTTGATGCATTGACCTAATATTTCATGTACTAATGGAAGAAAATAATTTTTTAAGTGCATCGGCAGCTTTTTTTTTTTAACATTCATCAAATGTTCAACTTATAATTTATATGTAATTATATACTTTATTAATATATATCCTGCTTACATAGCAGGTTCTTTGCTCACATGTAGCAGACAGCACAGATTATACCTCATTAGCCATGTATTAATGTTCTTTTCTCACCTCTTTTGTGACAATTTTAAAGTTACCAAAAGCAGTTAAGAGCAGTTGCTTGTCAATCATTATCCACGTACAAAGACATACCCTGCTGTTTTTGTATCTGCTATGTGGGTTCCACCTTTGATCTTCCCAGGAGTGAAGGTTATTTCTGTTGAACCAATTTCTCCACCCTCCAGCTTCCCTTCACATAAATCTCGAACGATCTCCAATCCAGACAGATGCTGAGGTCTTAAAGTCATAATACTAAGTTAAAGATCCATTCAAGTAGACTACACAGTCATGTTACATTAAAAAAAAAATACTAAACATCAACTAATACATCAATCAACATCAATTGCAGATTTAAAACAAGGATTAGAAATTTAATCTGGTTCCTACATTTCTCCTGAGTTCAGAGGAGCTAAAGGAGTAGCTTTCTGATCATTCTGAAATTCGTAGGATCCTGGTGTGTTTTCCAATAGAAAGGGTCAGGACAGACAGATGAGATGCAACAGTCACTTTCCTAATGTGATAAATGACAAAAATGTAATGGGATAATGCTGCCAAGCGGTATAATGATAGCAATACTGAACTGGAGCCAAAGCCGGTTAACTGTTCCCAGAGCCATAAAAGAGCTAACAGTTCAGTGCATCTCTCCTGCTGTGCTTGCATTTCCATTTGTTTGTGTAGTTTACACAGAAGAGAAAATAAATAAATAAATAAATCTATTTATTTGTTTTGTTACATTTTGAAGATGTCACTAAGAACTTGAGCTATGATTTTATTCAGTAGCCTCCAACTTTCTCTGGGCTACAGGCTGTTAAGACAGTAAAGCTCATTATTATAGAATCACAGAATTGAAGGGGTTGGAAGGGACCTCAAAAGATCATCGGGTCCAACCCCCGCTGCCAAAGCAGGTTCCTTAGAGCAGGCTGCCCAGGTAGGTGTCCAGACGGGCCTTGAATATCTCCAGAGAAGGAGACCCCACAACCTCCCTGGGCAGCCTGTTCCAGTGCTCTGTCACCCTCACCGTGAAGAAGTTCTTTCGCATGTTGGGGCAGAACTTCCTGTGCTCTATCTTGTGGCCATTACCCCTTGTCCTGTCCACACAAAACACGGAAAAGAGGTTGGCCAAATCCCTCTGTCTCCCACACCTCAGGTATTTATACACATTGATGAGATACTCTCTCAGTCTTCTTTTCTCCAGGCTGAACAGACCCAGGTCTCTCAGCCTTTCTTCATAGGGAAGATGCTCCAGGCCCCGTATCATCTTTGTGGCCCTCCACTAGACTATTAATTGACTGTCAAGCCCATCTTAATATATGAATTTCCTTCCATGAGAACCATTGGGAAATACAGCAAAACCCACTGTATACCATTCTATAGACTACTTTCAAGGCAGTTATAGAACAGTAGCACAGATAAGCAAGACTGTTTCAGTAAGCCTAAATTAACTACCTCAAAGCTCATATCTCTCCTGGATATGTTTAAAGCCCAATAATCTTAAAAAAAAAAAAAAAAAAAAAAAAGGCTGAAAAACTACAGATATATAAAAATGCTAAGGGATCAGTTTCCCTTAGTTGTAATTAAAACTCTTCCTAAATAAATGATGACTCTGACCTCCGTGTTTGTCTTACAAATGTGATGTCAGTCAAGAAGGGTGTCACGAATTATCTGAGTTAATGAAGGAGCACAATTCTAGGCAGAATAATGCCAGTTATTAAATCAAGATGAGAAATGCAAGTAACGTGTCTCTGACGTTTCTGGTAGCTTTCAAAATAAAGATGACTACTCTGGGACATACAGATAGCATACAAACTGTTTTGCATAGAATATACACTATACAAAACGTTTTATATGGTATATATACTATATACTCAGTGATTAATGTCTCAGTGAGGCATTATATGATCTTAATTATATTTTGTTTCACACCATGCAGGCTACTTCACCTTTGAAAATATTTTTCAGGCACTTTTAAGGCTGTGCAGCCTGACAGGTGGAGACAGAGGGAGTGTCCTCACCTTTCCTGGCAGCAAGCCAGAGCCAGGGAGAGGAAACTGCCCTGAGGAAGGAGAGGGCAAAAAGGAAAGTGTATCCCAGGTCTGCCTGCTTTGATAGGCCTTCTTTACGTTCTAGCTTTTCTCCGCACTCGGTCCTTCCACGTCAGTGAGCCACAGGCAAGACCTTCTGCTTAAAAAGGCTGCTTAAAACACTGCTAATACGTGACTTTTGCCCTTGGAAGCGTTTCGGTGTGCCGCCAAGGCTGTGCCCCCGTTCCCGGAGGAGGGCCTCGCCCCCGCCTGAAAGCGCCCAGGGACCGGCGCGGCCCTCCCGGGGCAGCCCCGGGGGTGCTGGCGTGCGGCGGGGCCGTTACCTGAGGCCGGGCTGGCTCCTCCCGGCGCGGATCCGGCGCACCCTCAGCGGCAGGCCCAGCAGGCAGCTCAGGGCCGTGGACACGCGCAGGATCTGCCCGCCCTGCAGGGGGAACGGCGCTCGTCAGCCGCTGCGGCTCCCGGCCCCGCTGCCCGCGGGCGGGGCGAGGCGAGCGGAGCCCAGCGCTGCCCAGCCCGGCGCGGATGCTCACCCCCTCCATGATCCCGCCGTCTATCTCCACCCTGTCCCCATCCATGGCTGGCAGCGAGCAGAGGCGGCGAGGGGAGCCGGAGCGGGCCCCGAGGACGGCGAGACCCCAGCGAAGCAGCACCCCCAGACCGCTACCGCGCCGTCAGACGCCGGTGCCGGTGCCAGTACCAGGCGGCGGCGCTGGAGCAGGCGCAGAGAACGCCGGCGGGGGCGGCACCGCTTCGTGAGGAGCCGCCGCCGGGTCCCAGCGCCCGGGCGGCCGCGTAGCGGGCAGGGACAGCGCCCTCCTACCCGCCGCAGCCACCCCGTCCCTTCCCGTCCTGTCCCGGAGCCAGAGCGGCGACGGATCAGGCCGGGGAGCGGCCGGACTTCCCGCCGTGCGGCTTGTCTCAGTGTTGGGATCGTTACAGGAACGCGGACGCGCACACACACACGGGGCCCCTCTCGAAAGTTTATTACAGAGTACCGGCAGCGGCCGGACCCTTGGCGCTGCCCCTCGCCCCGCCAACGGCTGTCCCCCGGGAGTTCCGGGGGCGCTGGGTCCGGGGGTCGCCGTGCCGTTCCCTCACGGAGCGCGGCCCCGGCCCCTGGCCCCGACCCCGCCGCCACCGCCCCGCTGCCGGCCCCGCCGCCCGGTTGGCTGCGGCTCGCGTGGCTGCGCGCGGGTTGGCTGCCGGGTGGGAGGTGTGCGGGGCGGCGGCCGGTGCCTCCCGGGCTAAGATGGCGGCCGTGACCGCGCTGCGGAGCAGCTGCAGAACCGCGGGGCGCCTGGTAAGGGAAGGGCTGGGGGGGGGGCTGTGTAGCCGCCGTAGTTGCGCGGGCAGCGTGCGGCGTCTCCGCCTCAGCGCTTCTCCTCAGGCGGCAGCGAGCGAGACCTGCGCGGCTGAGCCTGGGTGCGAAGGCGACGCGCTCGGGGACTGGCGCCTCCCCTCAGCCCCCTCTCCCTCAGGGGCTCCCCGCGATCCTGCGCCTCAGTGCCTGCAGCGAAAGGGACCCGTGCCCCCCGCGGCAGGCCACTGACAGCCTTCTGGCACTTGTCGGTCGTCTGAGTCGCTGCGTTGCTTCCCATCTCTCCGCCTGTGCACCGATCCCTTTGTATAGCGCGTCTGTGCAGCCAGGCGAGGTATAGGTGTGCAGAAGGGAGAAACGTGCGTTTCTGTCAGTCACAAGAGCCCTGATATTTGTGAATTAAGTAGTTCGGGCACCGCACTTCAAGAACTGCATCTGGTTGGTTTCTTTCTGGGATGCTTACAATCACTTGAGGATATACCATCATGAAGATATTACTTTTGTAGTTATCTAGTTTTAGGTTACATATAACTCATTTTACTGATCAAATAATTTTGGAAATAGCAGCCTCTTTTCAGTTTTATTCCTAGCCAAACCAAAGTCTTAAATCCAGAAGGAGATTCTGATGAGATGAAAGTGTTCATCTAATCAGTGTACATGCTGAACCATAGATCTCAGAGTTGGCTATTTATAGCGTGTTTCTTGCAAGCATGATTTAATTTTTGCTAGATGCTGATTCTTCTTGTGACAATGTACTGTGAAACAATGTTAACATCCAAGAAAAAAAAAAGATGCCTATTACAATTTTGAAGTGTTATGTTTGAATATTATTATTTTTTTTTTTTTTTTTTCTGGTTGTCAAGGGGAAGAAAGACAGGTTGTGGTGGTTTGTGGAGGCTGTAAGTTGTGAGGAAGAAAAGAAAGGAGCCTGGCATTCCTGGGTTAAATGGTGGAGAAATAACAGTTAGCTAGAGGCTAGGCATGGTGCCAATTGTTAAGGCAAGGAATAATGTCTGTCTGGAATATGCTGGTAAGGGTGTTGGTTTAGTGTGTAGGTAACTTTATACTTGGAAATACAGAAGATGTATGCAAAACAAATCCCAGATAATTAAATGGTCAATAAAAATGACTCAATATGACAGCAAGTCAAAAGAGTTCCATAGAGGAATGTCCTTTAATATGAAATTGTTGCCTTTGAGCACAACGTACTCAATATGACTTTGAAATTGAGTGTTACTTCATCAGGTAATCTGTTACCTGCGTGCTGTGTTAACAACATTTTGTTCTGAAGCCAGCAGTAGACTTTTAGGATTGGTGGTGGTTTAGAAAAGCACAGTAGGCTTCTTCTTAAGGAAACAGTGCAAATTGATCTAAACAGGGGCAAGACAGTTCTTCCCCAAATAGCATTGTGTGTTGCCTTGGTTCAAGCCACAAGTCTCAGGTCATCCACAAAACAGTGGCTGATACCTCCTCAATATCAGTGGGAGACTGGAGCAGGCTATTGGTCTCTTCTTCTGACGGTAACTCTGCTCCTTGAAAAGATGCCCAGGAGAGTTTAAGTTGTCATACAGCACGATAGTGGTGACATAAACATAACTGCTAGTACTTTGCTACTTGGGATTTATTATTATTTTATTTTTCCAGATACCAAGATACATAGGTTGTTTAACTTTTTTGACATTTAGTAGTTGCATGAATATGTATGGGTATGCGATGAATGTTAGAACTAATCTTGTCTTTTATATGCTCTTATTGTTTCCTTACTTCGCATTATGCAGCAAGTAGTATTATGGTGATTAAATACTGAATACAAGCACGGTCTTTTTATTTTATGGTATAAAATTGTTTACCTTGTTAGAAAGGAATACTGTTCTATGAAGAGATTGGATACCGTATTATTGCTTTAACATACTAGCACACCAACTTTTTACTAGATAATGTGCAAAACCTGCAAACCAAAATAATTAAGTTATGTGAAATGCAGCAATTTTGAATTATTCTTACAGATATAATTTGAAACAGCATTGAAACTTTTCTGTAACAAAACCAGTCTGTTTTTTGGCAGTGACATTACTAATTCACTACCTGCTTGGTAGTAACTACCTGGTTACCAAATGCCAAAATCACATTGGAAGCATTATGAAACTTCACACTTACGAGATAGTTCAGAGATTTGATGTACTCCTTGTGATCATCTTCACAGGTAAATACTGAATGATTGCCATGTAGGTTTATATAAAGAGAAAAGTTTTATAGTAAGTTTGGGACAAAGATCTTGTTGGACAAAAAATGTAACCATGGACTCAAGTGGACAGACATACAAAATTAAAAATAGGAGCAAATAGGTTCCTGAAGACAGATTATATACCAATTTTTGAATTGAATTAAAATTTTAAATGCGTTCATGCAATAGGATTTGTCATCATTTGCAATTACCATTTGACTTTTTTTTTTTTCAGGGAGAATTATTTGGAGAACTAACAAAAAGGGTTTACTGTTTGTTCATGATAGGAGTTAAAAAAAAATACTCTAGATCAGTAGATGCAATCTTAGTAGCAGGCAGATGCAAAGTAACTCAACGTGACTTTGCTGTGTCCTTTAATGGAGTTTGTATTTTATAAATATTTGTTCCTAAAAGATGATATTAAATGTAACTTGCAGTGCTAGATCAAATAGTATAGAAAACATACATTGTCAATTCAGAATTGTACAGATTTGGGGGTAATCTATATTGTAAATATGTAATATATAGTTCAAATAGTTCAACGGTTTGGGGGGCTGGGAGGGCAATTAGGAAGTTTATATTATTTGGAAGGATATTTAAAAAAAAAAAAGTTAAAATGAACTTTCCCATACAGGTGTCCTGTTTTCTGGCTCATCTAAGAAGATAATTTCTAAATTTTACAGTTGTGAGCTACTTGAGGTACATTGTAGCACCTGATTTTTTTAATCTCTAAATTAATTAGAGATAGTATCTACGGATAAATTTTATCTTTATAAATTTTGCAGAACCCAAGACAACATAACACCAGAATTAGATTTAAGAAATGTTACTAAATAAGAAAGGGTCTGAACTAACTTCTGTTGAGATTAATGATAAAATGCCTGTTTATGTCAATATAAGTGCTACTGGCTTTGCTTTTGACCAAAATCATGACTGATTACATGGTGCTTTAAAGCAGACAGTTTTCCATAAATAGCCTTTCAGAAAATTCTTTTGACCCTTTAAGTTGATTTCTGGATAAATATAATTGCAATTGAAATTTATTCGAAGATGTTTGTCTCCTATACAATAACGGAAATAAAAGGGCAACTCTTTGTGCCCTCTGGTGTGAATTTCCTTTCCAATTTGTACTTCTGATCACCTTTTGATTGGAATAAGAACCAACAAAGAATAATATGCTGATTTTTTTTCCCACAGTCTAGGGGACCTTTCCAGCATTCGTTCTGCATGAGAATGTTCCAAATGGCTGATGTTTTTGCTATTATGTATGCTTTTTTGTGTGTGTCCTGATGAAACTAATTGTTTAGAGAGACTATAGCAACTATGAATCTCTTCAGGTCTTGTCATGATTTTTGTTAATTGATTATGTTACTGTGGCTTTAATCTCTCCATGTGTTGTTTTAGTAAAAGAAGTTAAAGACGTTGCAAAGCTTATGCTAATTTAATGGTTATTATACATTCAGTACTTATTTGGTATAATTGTGTTTTCATAAGAATTTCTCTATATAAATTACAGTTAAACTGTTTTGTTACTGCTGTTGCATCAAGATTATTAAATGAGCTCTGCCTCCTCAGTCTAATATTTTAACACTTAAGACTTTTTTCCCTCAGGTTTGTGCTCACCACATTAGATCGTGCAGCAGCATTCGCTTTGTAAAATCAAAATATGTGTGCGTGTTTGACAAATCTGCCTTCAAGTTTAGTCATCAACAGCGATTATTCAGAACATCTGCTGGTAATCTTTTTCATAATAAAATTATTTTATTTTGCTATTTTATGAATGTTATGTTAGAGACTTGTGTATACTGGTATATAGACCATTTTTAATGCATTCAGATCATTCTGTCTTACATTTAATATTAAACATGCTGTTTTTCTTTGTCTGTTTTAAGTTTCGTGTGGCCAAATTGTCCAGTTTAAGCTTTCTGATATTGGAGAAGGGATTACGGAGGTGACTGTGAAAGAATGGTAAGCTAAGCTAAGCTTTCTTAGAAATATACTAAGAAATCAGCAAGTAGTTTGAGTATTATTGATAATTATCAAGAATTCAGTTATTTACCTGACAGCGTTTTCTGGGTTGCTAGTGAAGTTTTTCAAGTTTTGTTTTCCTTGCATACAGTAAGCTTTACATTTTGTTTATTTGTAATCCGCTTTATTTGAAAACGGGAAAGGTGGAGGGAATGGGGTGCCCTAACTGCACCTGTTCATAGGCTTTTCTTTAGTGTTTTCAAGGTGCAGGAGGTCTTGGCTGTACTTTAGAAAAAATTACAACTCTAGCGAATCCACATAAAATTATCTTCTACCCCTTCTTCATTCAATTTAACAAAATATTTGAACATTTAAATTGTTGCTAGAAAGCCAGTGATGATTAGATTAAGCAAAACCAAAGTGTCCAGCGGAGGGAGCAAGGCAGTGTTAGAATGCCTCCCTCTTTGTACACGTAGATGCAATATCTCTGTGTCGGAGACAGTTTCCAACTTCTAGATTCTGTTCTGAAACTGATGATACACTGATCCTGACAACTTGAAACAGACTTCTTTAGCTTCAAACCAAGCTAGGCTTATTCTTATTTTCACATGGTTTATAATCTGCCAAAAAAAACTCTGCTTAGCTAAAGTAATAGTAAAAATTGTATATGTGGTGATATTCTGAAACATTGTGTCATTGCTCAGAAACCTTTTTTTGTGTGACATCTGGCAAGAGGTATATAGCAAATGTATCCAGTATGTATGATTTGTCATCTTATCTGGAATGCATTTCATGTTGTGGAGATATACATAACTGAATTTAGCAAAAGAATGCACAAAGTAGATTTTAATAGTTATTATCTTTTATATTAACATGTGTCTTTTCTTTTAGGTATATAAAAGAAGGTGATAGTGTTTCTCAGTTTGATAGCATTTGTGAAGTACAAAGCGATAAAGCTTCTGTTACTATTACTAGTCGTTATGATGGCATCATTAGGAAACTCCATTACAACTTAGATGAAATTGCTTATGTTGGAAAACCATTAGTGGACATTGAAATTGATGCTTCAAAAGGTATTGCAAGCGGTTTTTTCTATTGCATATTTTGTTGTCATAAACCATCAGATTGACAGGGGAGTTTACTTTTTCCTCCTGAAAATGTTAAATGTGAAATTGACTTTTTCTTCTGTAAAGTCAAGAAGATTAAGTGGAAAACGTGATATTGTGTTAGAATTTAAAACTTCAAAGGCCAGTTACTTCCTATTGAAAATTTAGCTCAGGCAGCAGTCTTTAGCACTGATGTGTTCCCTTCCCCAGTATCTCATGTGAGGGATAGGTAATACTTCCTTTTTTTTTTTTTTTTTTGGTAAGAAATTTGGGACAGTGTTCACTGTCCATTTAACTTTTTCTTAAGTTAGAAAATTTAAATCAAGTTCTGAAATTTATCAAATTCTTATAGGATAGTTTAATAAAGTTATTTTTTTCGTTTTATTTTCAGGTGTTGCCCCAGAAGAAGATGTTGTTGAAACACCTGCTATGTCTCACGAAGAACACACGCACCAAGAGATAAAAGGTCACAAAACATTAGCAACGCCTGCAGTTCGTCGTCTTGCTATGGAAAACAATGTAAGTTTGCTGAATCGCATCTGGCCACATTTTATCCCTCTTTTATAAACAAGTTTGACTGACTGAGAGGATATTGATTAGAGGAAAGTACAGTGAGAAATGACTTATTTGCAAATTTATTTCAAATGTGTAAAAAATGTTGTAGTGATGGAGAGAATAATGCTTTCTGATGATTATGGCGCATAGGAAAAGAATTACTGGGCTTGAAGCTAGGGTGCTCTAGGGTAGAGGTTTCAGAAAACCTTTTCAGAGGGAAAAAGAATGAAGTATCAGAATGGATTTCTGGGACAAAGGAGGGAAGAGAGAAAAATCAATTCTCAGCTTTAGCTAGTTTGTTCTGTTCTCCAGATTTATGTAAGAGCAGGGGATGGACTAGGTGGTCCTTTAAGGACTTTTCTAATTTTTCTTATTTTTTTTGGTGAATCTATGAATATTCCAGTGTTTTTGAAAGCTTGTTTAATTTTTTTCCTAAAAATGCACCACAATAGAGAGAGAAATTTAAGTGACAACTAATTTTCTTCAAATTAATATTTTACCACTGATCATGTAATAAAGAGGTAAGTAGCATTTGTCCCTCTTTAAGTATGCAGTTAGATACCTCACGGGGCCTTTTAGATGATCTGAACAACGTTGAGTACCTAGTAAATTAATGAAAGTGTTACCTGCCTGCTGCAGAGACAGACATTCTTAGGGATTGTGGGTAAAATGCTACTAAGTTGTAGTTAGAATTAAGGCTTTATTATTTCACAGAATTTTGTAATTAGCATAGCACAGAATATTATAAGTAGTGTAGCTTATGGTTACTTAGCTTTTGTTCTAATTAGGTGGAGGTGTCCTTGACCCCCAGAAAATCATGTGTTTTGCTGTATGTTTTGCTGTGTTTGCATGTCCGGTCCAAATCCTGCCTAGGACTCGTAGCTGCTTGATTTTATAGGCAATGCTTTGTGTCCCGTTTTGCTTCCCTGTTCTGTGATGGGGTCACCATATCCTGGTTGGTCAGGTGCACAGAACCTACAAGATGCTGGAAGGGAGGGAAATTGTAGGTATGTTGGATTAATACTTGGAATAATTAACTGTTTCTCACAATATTGGATATTTTTATATCTCCGTAAAGCAAGTGTCATAGCCTGTTATGTACTTTTCAGATTAAATTGAGTGAAGTTGTTGGAACAGGGAAAGATAACAGAATCCTTAAGGAAGACATACTCAATTATTTGGCCAAACAAACGGGAGCTATTCTACCTCCCTCACCAAAGGCTGAAATTATCCCACCATTGCCAAAATCAGAGACAGTGCCAGCTGCTCCAAAGGACAAAGCACGCAAAATTCCTGTACCTGTTTCCAGACCGATTGTGTTTTCAGGAAAAGATAAAACTGAACCTATAACAGGTAATTCATGAAATATGAAGTCTTGACATAATGTTCACAGTAGACTACCAGTAAAAGTTACTCAATGAACATTTATGAAATAATTGTTCATGTTTTGGTTGGATGGATTTGGGTTGCAAATTAGAGAGAAAAAAAAAAGATTTCTGGTTGCCTTTCAGGCAGTATTGGCTTGTAGAGCAAATAGTGCAGAAATAGTGCAGATTACTGTACTGCAATACTATGATTTCAAAAATATACAGAGGAGAGAGATGCAGTAATGTGATCTGAAATAATAAAGTAAAAATTGAGCTGTATGTGCTGAATAACTGTTGGCCCTAAGGTGGACTTTACTCTGTGCTTTTTTTTTTAAGTTTAGTAATTTTAGAGTAAACAAATAATTGGAATTTCACCATAACTTCCCAGAAGCTAATTTTCTTGGAGTAAGAAGTCAGTGAATATTTTCCAGGTTTTCACAAGGCAATGGTAAAGACCATGAGTGCAGCTTTGAAGATCCCTCACTTTGGTTATTGTGATGAGATTGACTTGACTCAGCTTGTTCAGTTGCGAGAAGAGATGAAACCTTTAGCACAAATTCGTGGAATTAAGCTTTCATTTATGCCCTTCTTCATAAAGGTGAGACAACCAGTAGAGGACTATATGAAGTACTAATGCTGTTTTTTGCCAAAATCTTCTGATCAATTATTGTTGTAGGTTGGAGCACCTCTCTATCACTTTTCTTGTGATCTGTGATTTTTCAGGTATCAGCTTTTCTTGTTTATTGAACTGCTCATCAATTTAATGTTGGAATTGTAGCCAGGGTTAGATAATACCATGGAAATTATTTGAAATAGTAATGGAGAAAGATAAAGCAGACAAAGCATTACTTAGGAAAGGGATATGCATCACTGGGTATTTAAATTAAACAAAACAAATTTAGCAAACTATTGGTATTTTTAGTGAGCTCCATTAAAATTAACCTCACGTGAAACACAATTTAATTTTGGTTTGGTTTGGTGTCTGTTGTTGGTAATGAATCCCTCAGGTGAATGAGTATGTCTCTTCTGTTGTTCAGGTGAATTGAGTCTGTGTCCTCTTTTGTTCAGGAGACCGGGCACTTGTACTCATTTAGTTTCATTTTCATACTCATTCATGTTTCATTTCCAACTGTTGTCACCACTGAAGGCTGAATGCATAGTTTAGTCTAAAACTTATGATAATGCTATTTCAACTGGAGTGTTAAATAAGCTCTTAATCTTCTCGCTCTTTTTAGGCAGCATTAATATTCCCTGAAATAAGAATCATCTAAGTGGGGAGTTTAGAATGACACTGCTGAGAAATCTTGTAACGTTTTTTCTTGGGCTATTTGATTTGAATTCTTGAACAGGAAATAACAAATGCTGATTCTATTTCAATTATGTTTCATAAAGGGATTATTATCTTTTATATGTCTGTCTCATCTATCTTTGTTTTCTGGAAGTTTTTCTTCTGTTTTCCTAATCATGACGAAACATCAACACACAAAGAGCTTAGGAGAGTTGAAGCCACGTTTTATTGCACTGAGACCCAAATCGTTATCAATCTAAATTGTCTTTCACCATTCCTTGCTTTCCATGCACCTCTCTGAGATATAAAGTATAACAATCTATCTATTTTTTGTTTATATTTAACAGGCAGCTTCTCTAGGACTATTGCAGTATCCCATTCTTAATGCTTCTTTGGATGAAAGCTGTCAAAAGGTCACATATAAGGTTTGTAAACTACTGATAAAATTGTGAGCAGAAAATCCAAGCTAACAGCTAATGAGGACTTTTCAAAACGTCTGAGCTATGTGTAATAACTTGTACTAAAATTGTAGTGTGAACTGTCTCTGGCTAGGATGGAGTTAACTTTCCCCACAGCTGTGCTTTGTGCTTGTAGCTGGGACAGCACCATTATTGCACTGATGTTTTGTCCATTGCCGAGCAGTGCCGGCACAGCATTAAGACCGTCTCCCTAGCCTACTGGCTGTGGGTGGGCAAGAGGTGGGGAGAGGACATGGCCAGGGCAGCAGACCCAAACCAGCCAAGGGGTGTCCCATGCCATGATGTCACGCTCAGCAATAAAATCTGCAAAAGGGGAAGGAGAAGGGGGGACTCCTGTTAAGAGAACATCTGTCCTTCTGACACACTGCTACACGTATTGAGGCCCCGCTTAAGATGTGTCTGAACATCACTTGTTGATGGGAAGTAGAAAATATTTTTTTTTCTCTTTCTTTGCTTCCATGAACCTTTTGCTTTTTTTTTTCTTTCTTAAATTATCCTTATCTCAACCTGTGAGTCTTTTTTCTGTCCATCATACTTCCTTCCTTTCCTCTCCCTTTGAGGAGAGGGAGTGAAAGATTGGTTGTGGTGGAGGTTAACTGTCCATGGGTGTGAAACCACCAATTGGTGTTGCGGTGGAAAATAATTTGAGGATCTAGATTCTGTCTAAGTTTGGATTTTGATTCAGTATACATCTAATTTCTGTGGTTTGTTTAATGTTACTTTTAAAGTTACTTTTACTTCTTTATTTGGGTTTGTTCTCAAAAATACATATTAGTATAATGATTTTCTAGTTTTTACCTGAAGATGGACCAAGCAATTCAAATGAGAACATCTAAAATCCAGTGACAGTAATTTTTAGTAATGACACAATTGTTCTACTGTTCTGACTCTCAACCCTTACGTATTAAAATCATATTTTAAGATAAATTTAATAAAACAATTTTCATACAAAGCACTGGCGGGATACTTCTGGAAAACAAGTGCCTGTTTTCTAAAGTGCTGTATATAATACACATAATGGTAAAAGCTCCTATTGTGCTGTTTTATCAGACTCTCATAGATGACTCCTTACATATTTCTTCTACAGAATGAAAGACAACTCACTTTCCTTTTTTTTTTTTTTTTTTTTACTGTTTTTCATATTATAGTGTTCTATAGTGTTATAGTGTTCTCTTCTAAACTGATAGTTATTTTAGGATGATTGTGTGGGTAACAAAACATGAAATATTTTCAGTGCAAAATTGATTCCAGATTTTGTATTTCCTGGAGGTGAAATTCCCACAAAAATCAGTTTGGACTTACTTTGCAGATGTGAAAAGCTAATTCTTCAAAATTTACGTCCACTCCTCCACTCAAAATAGTATAGAGGAGCTGCTTAATGCAGAGAGAGCTTCCTTGGTTAAAAACATGTATATAATATTTTATCGTGTGTGTATGTATACTATTGCCAATATATATAATTTTGAAAGCATCCTTCAAGTGTTTTTTTGTGTACGATATATGTTATGTTGACTGCTTATGTTAATGTCCAGTTAATGAAACTTATTGTAGGCTTCGCACAACATTGGAGTTGCTATGGACACAGAACAAGGTTTAATTGTCCCAAATGTGAAAAATGTTCAAGTCTGCAGTGTCTTTGAGATTGCTTCCGAATTAAATCGCCTCCAAGCCTTGGGTTCTGCTGGCCAACTGGGAACAAGTGACCTCACTGGGGGAACATTCACCCTTTCAAATATTGGCACAGTAAGTACCAGAAAAATGAGAACGTAATCTGAAAACTGCTTCTGAAATTAATACTCTAATAAAAGTTTAATATGCAAAGAATAGGATGATTAACAATTCATTCTAGAAACAATCAACCTTTTCAAATAAATTATATAATTATTCTTTAACTGATAATATCTCTAGCATTTTCTTTTTTAGATTGGTGGCACTTATGCCAAACCAGTAATACTACCTCCTGAAGTAGCTATTGGAGCACTTGGAAAGATACAGGTATATTAACTTAGTGATGTCAGTGTTTAATTCTAGTGAACTAAGGTCATATTCAATGATAATGTTCATATATATATATATATATATATATATATAAAAACATACATGCGGGCACACATATATATATATTGTGTGTGTATGTATATATAAAAACATACATGCGAGCACACACACATATATATATATATATATATATATATACACACACACAAAAACATGACCTCTTTCTGTTATATGAATGCATAGCTTGTGATTGAAAAGTTTTGTAGTAATTTTAGATGGCTGGGCAGAGATGCCAAATGTTTAAATAGAAGTCTTTTATGCCAAAAATTCAGATGTATTTTCTAGAATTGTTATATTCACTCACATATGTATTTAATCTTCTAGTTATTAGTAAATATCATACATTATATTTCTTATAAGTTTTGCAACATGGCAATAGCACTCTTGCTATGATCAAGGAGAGAACTTGAGACTAAAAAAGTATTCTAATAATGTTTAGCGTAATGATGCAGATGGCTGAATCTATACAGAACTCTGTATGGTTAACGCAACTTCTTATTTTCTGAATTTGGGGATTTAAATTTTTAATGTAGACACTTGAGATCAATACTGACTTAATATTAACTAGATTTACTTTTCATATGTTCTTTCTATGATCCTTTTGTTTAGGAAATGCTTTAGGGACACTGTCATTTTGAATGCTAGCAGTGAAAGAAACTATTCAGGAGGGAGCTTTTGAGTCAAGAAAGGTTTTCACTACTTCAGTATTTCCAGGATGGTGGAAAGAGGATACAGCTCTTTCTTATATAGGTTCACAATATATTCTTATCTGCAGCACAAAGAATGATGGAAGCTCTTTCATTTCTGAATGGCACTACTGTTATCTGTCTGCCTAATTTAATAAAATGTTTGAATTTAGATTAACAAATTAACAATAAAAATACAGATTTGTTAATTAAAATATTTCATATTTCTACTTTATTTTATTCCTTTCTCTGATTTTTAGATTCTTCCTCGGTTTAATGGAAAAGGTGAAGTATTTAAAGCACAGATAATGAATGTGAGCTGGTCAGCTGATCACCGCATTATTGATGGAGCTACAATGGCCCGATTTTCTAACTTGTGGAAATCTTATTTGGAGAACCCTGCTTCAATGCTGCTAGACCTTAAATAAAGGAAACCAGGGCTAGAATATGCCTCTAAAATTTTCATATTAGACTGAAGAATTATAAAAGCTGGCTCTGCTAGCACATGCCCTTTGCTACTTATATTATGTAATAATTTTATGTGGTTAAAAGTTCTCAACAGCTTAAATCAGTCTATCAATTAATTGTTACTTCTTTTAATTAGTAGTGCTGTAATTTCTTCTACAGCCAGCTGTCAATAGGTCATGGCGTGACTTCTGAATGTGGTGATGGATTGTCTTTGTTTTGCCTTTTGTAATACATATGGTCATGAGGCTGGTCTAAATGAAATCACTGATCTACGTCTGCAGTATTTTTAAACTGATTAACCCGTTTTGAAGGGAAAAGCTCGCAGTTGTTCTTTGTTGGAAACATAAATTTATTTTAAAAGGTAATATCCAAATTCCCAAAAGAAGTTATGCAAAAATCAAACACAAATAAAATGCCTATTATGCTTCTGCTGTAAGATGTCCAGAGAGCTTTTTGTTATTTAACAAAGTTAACCTCTCAAAACTTTTGGTACTCCACTTTTTCCTGGCATTATATGCACAGGTACTCTTTATCAAATGATAAAGGGAAGAGGGCACGTTTATTCAAATGCTTACTGATAACATTTAATGATAACTATCGGGGCCTTAAAACTGTCTAGAATATACTGTATTTTTGTAGGCTGTAAGTAGTTGCAATCCTTAAATTCTTTCCAGTTATTTTTGTTTCTTATAGAAAGCATGTCTGTTTAAAAAAAAAAGAGGATCTTACTATTTATTCTGTGGTTAGATAAGCCTGACAATAAGCAGAATGTGTTCTAAAAGTTTTCACCATCTTGTGTTATTGATGTTCAGATACTAGAATCTGGCAGATTACTCTAATACAACATAGAATTAGTATTAAAAAAAAAATACTATGTGGGATAACGGAGATCCAAGGCAAGTAATCAACGGGTCAAGTTAATACCTTCAGAACAGACAATAGTAATGTTTCTTTAAGGTAAACTAAACAGGTGGTAAGCATTATAGTGGTTATTTAACAGGAAATACAAAGAAAATGGTTGGATATAAATGCCTTCTAGAAATGTAAGCTGAAAACAAACAGGACAGTTATATGACCTTAAAAATTAATATGCAAATTGGACATTTTCTCCTTTCTTTAGATATATCAAAAACTGTCTCTACAGGAGCATTCTCCAAAATAGTAGACCAAGGTAGCCTAATGTATTTAGCTGTGAAGATGCAAGACACAAGCTACCAGAGGTAGAATCTCTGTTACCCTTGATGCTGAGACTGAGCAAGAGGAAAGCTGGTAATGTAGGTGGGGAGTATACGTGTAAGGTGCTATTTATATTTTTATTGTGGTATAAGGGTCTTTTATATAAGTCATTTCTTGCAAAGTTTGACTAATATGTTGTGCTTATCACTTATTTCATTTTTATCAGATTTATTTATTCCTAATAAATTTTTTTAAAGCCACAAAGAATTGTAGTAATACTGTTTTTATTTGTGAATTTCATGCAAGCAATCCTATACAGGTGGCTCATTCTTCTATTTCTTCTTATCTTAGAGAACCTACTGCACTTGAGACTACTAAAAGAATGCAGCGTAATGGCTGTTCTCCTACAAGTATATTGTTGTGGTAAGGGTCTAGTCTGAACAGTGTATTTTTTTTAGTGTTATGGTCATGCAAAAAATGAATTGGGACAACAAAAGTGTACAATAGAAAGTGATAAAGTGATTTTGAATTGTTTAATAGAAGACTTTTGTTCACAGGAAAAATGTGAAATTTCTTAAAACTCCAGTAAAAGGGAAAGGTTTTTTAGTCTAATTATCCACCTCTTTCAAGGAAGAAGAAATTAAGTAGTTAGACTTTAAGTTATGATTTTTTGTATTAAAAAAATAAAAATACTGTGAGGATTGAACATATACTAAAACTGAAAGAAGAAATACCTATTACCAAAGAAGCTGTTGGATCACTTTTGCTTTTGCGTAACTTTTGCCCCAGCTCCCTCAAAAGCAAACACACACAAAATTATGAAAAATACACATTTGAAGACTGGAAGTTAAAACAGCATCTTTTTTACAGAGGCATTAGCGTTCAGGTAGTTTGTGATGGTGTGGAGATGGTTTACCCCTGCCTTTTTTTTTTTTTTTCTTATAAAGTTCTATGTTGTAACAGTAGAATCTAAATAGTTTAAGAAAGCCTAATAATGACTGAAAATTCTTTCTACTGAAAGAGGATTACAACCAAATGATTGACATTTGTTAAGTTTCATCTTCGTATTTTATACCCTTATAATCTGCAATATGAGTTAGAATGATCCAGTTTTCTGACTTCTATCTCAAATAGTGATCTATAACTTCATTAAACGATGTAAGAGTAAAACAAGTAATTGCCATTTTGAATTGAAAACTTGCTTGCTTATTTTTCATGATGGAGCCTAACAAGTATGTTGTTCTTTTTGTTCACAATTAGTAATTTTTGTTAATCTCAAACAATGTATGGGAGTCTAGTAATTTTCAGCAAACTGGGGAGACATGAAGAGTGGTAAATGCTTGGGGGTTTTGCAGAAGTGCCTCATATGATACCTTCTATTCTCAGCATAGGTTAAAATTAGAACTAGACTGACGTTGCATTGGAGCCTGCGTGAGAGTTCCAAATGGTTTTGGTAGTACAGACAAGATTTGTAATTTATCTATTCTCTTGTGCAGAAAGCAATGAGTCATGGAAAATCTTTGAAAGCACCACATCTTTGAGGTAAGTTGTTCTTAAATTTGTTCACATGATTGGAGGTGAAGTTTTGGAGAGATCAGATTACATGGTAGGAACTTGAGGTTGTTTTACAGCCACACTTGTGAATTCCCATCTGAATTGTCACTGACAATGTGATTATTATGTTTGTGGTCCATTTTTTGGTCAGGAAAATGAAACATAAAAGAACTAAAAGCTTTTGATAATCCTGTTATATAATTAAACATCCTTGAAAACAGAATCGTATACATAGGGCCTCTTTGACATTTCATGGTTTTAAGGCAATATCTATTGAATTTTCCACTACAAACGAGAGTTGCCAAGTGTAAGATTGCAGTAAAAATAAGTATTGATTGTATAGTCTGATACTGGGTTTAGTATGCATGAACAAATACGTCTTTTGAGACTGGAACCCTTATATCTCTTTTCTGCACAACACACTTAAAAAGATTTCTAGTTTTCTACCTGAAAATGCATATAGTTCAGAAAATCAGGTATGATGGATCAGGTCAACTGCTTAATCCCAATAGAAATCTAGCCCTGAAGAATATGGCAATTTAAATTGAAACTACTAATCGGAGCACAAAGCTTCATACAGTGTTTTAGTCACTAGTGTTGCATATTTGCATGAGGAATGGGAAAGGTAATTTCTATGAGGACCACTGAAAGAGAAGTTAATCTTTCAAAATACAGCACGTAAATGTGATCATGTTTATGCAGAAGAGAGAAAAAGGAAAGAATCCTCTCTTTTAAAGGGAAAAAGGGATTGAATTCCTAAAAAGGGATTGAATTCCTAATTGAGTACCAGGGTGCATTGTGACACATTGTGGGACACTGTTTGCATCACCTGTCAAATTCTGCCAATTTTCTTTAACAGAGAACAGTTAAGAATCCTCAATATGAAAGTGTTGGACCAGATTCTTCTTTATGCAAGCTTTATAATATGATTGTATGCTGTCTTTATAACAGAAAGTAATCCTGACAATTTAAAATTATTATTATTTGCCTGGCTATACCTTGTTGATTAATTGATCTCAGTATAATCAGACTTTACAAATACCTATGGTAGCAAAAGACACTGTAAACATGAAGCAGAATGATTGTGTTTGAACACAGAAATGATCACTAAATGACTGTAGTCTATCCATGCAATGTAAAATTACAATAAACATGATGGTAAAGAATGTTCTAAAAGACAGACCTGCCGCAATTACTGTAAGGAAATATTTGCATGAAAAGACTTGACATTCCACTTTCGTTATATCTACCTACTTCTTAGGAAGAAAGTTTTCCTCACTTTTTCAGTTTGAGTGGATATGTAAACATTTTTGTTACTTAGCCCCTGCAAATATTATTAAAAAGTTGAAATAGAGCAATCAGATTGCCAGCATTCAGAGTACAGGTATGTACACTGCTACTTGTACAAAGTTTAACCCTCCAAGCTCTCCTTGATATGATTATCACTGCTTCGGTTTACTTCTAAAAACAAACAAACAAACAAAAAAAAACTTTCCCCAAATCATTACAATATTGACAATAAGAATATTTTTCAGAGGGATGCACCTATTGGGATGATTGAGTATCCTACTTTGCTGCTCTTCAGAAAATTATGTATTAATTATCTCTCTAAGGAAAAGATGACTTCAAAACATTAGCTTTATTTATTTATAAATTGGGATCCTGAGACTCAGGAGGGCCACAAGAAGATTGAGAGAGAGGTGTGAAGAATTTAAAAAGCCTTAAAAGGTAATGTATTACTAACTCTAAAATATAATATGAGATTATATATGAGAATATGAGAGAAACTATTAAGAAAATTAAGCATGCTAATTTATTTCCAGCAACATTTCAGTTACTCTGAAGTGCAAAACTCCTTTAATTCCAAATATTTATACCTGCCAGGATGCAGCTACCATGATTTAACTGCCTAAAATTGCAGGGAACAGTTTCATTTCTTCCTGGGAAAGGAATGAATGTTTATATCTGCATTTAATAATTATGGTTGTTCGTAGTCTACAATTGTAAGATGTAAGAAACTGAAAGAAATAGTTCTTCACTGATGAAGAATGCAGAAGAGATTGCAAAAACATACTTCACAGGGGTACCTTTTGGGAAAAAAAAAGTTCAAAATGGTGCTTTCAACAGTTAGTGTTTACCTTGATTCCCAAACTGAAGGTTTAAATTCCTTATGCTTTGTAATTTATTTGTTGTCATTATTTATTGTATTTATTGTAGTTATAAACATCTTTGAATGATACTTCTACTATGGTTTAATGATCTCCAGTGGTAAATTCCCCAGGTCATTGTACAATGATTTTGTTGAAAACTGATTTATGAAACCGATCACCTTTTTTTTACTATAAAATTTAACTAGGTACAATTATTTTGTAGAGAGAAAGCAATTGGTAAAAGCTGTCAACTTAAATACATTAACTATGCTTAATGATGTAATTGAGGAGGTATGGCAATACTTTAGTTTTCATGTCACTGTTCCCATCTGGTAGCTGTTACATACATTGATGCATTGAGCCTGAAATTACAGTCAGATTCCCGTGGCTGAACCTGAACATGTAAGAATCATGACTGAAACTGCAGTTTGTATTGGATCATTTTCTGCTGTGAAGACACTTTGGGAAGTAAGAATACACAAGATAAATGAAGAATTACGGAAAGAAAAGGAATTCAGACAGAGGTCTGCAGGAAGGTAGGTAAATTGCAGATAGTTTGTGAAAAACTAAACCATAAGGTACGCTGCAGTAGACTGTAACTAGTCTTTTCAAACTCATCCAGTCCAATTCTTTAGCCCTTACTCCAGCAGAATTCCCACTGGTTCAAATCTGGCAATATGTTCGTCAAGCGAAGAATTGTGTTCTAAGATAAAAATATTAGCATATACTAAATCCACTAAATACGGATATTAAAATTCTCTCCTGTATGGATTACTCTAACCAGTGGAGTAATTTAATTTGCTATGCTTTATTCTCAATGGAGGAATTAACAGGGTCACTTAGTTTTCTGTGTGGCCAGCAATTTAATGAAATTTGAAGAAAGTAGCAGTTTTGGAACCCTTCCTTATTTGTCAAATGTGTTTTGAAATGGAATTACAAATTCAAAAGTTACTAATGAAAAATAAAAGCAGAAAGAAAGAGAATTAGCTTAATTCTCGTAATTCTTATTCAAGGCCCCTTCAGAAACCAAGCTAAAAGAATGCTTAGCTGGTTGACCTTGTCTGGTTGTACTTAGTTCGGGTTGAACTGAATGCTTTCTGTCCCAAGAGGTTGTTTCAAAATTGGAACTGTAATTTCACATGATTTTATATTCTTTTGCCCTGATGCAATACGATGAAACTGAATGCAGTTTTGTTTTCCTTCTGACTGTAAATTTGAAGAACTGTGTTGAGCTGCAAATGAATAAAATTCCTATAAATTACCCCAGACAAACATTACTTCATGTTCTTGTCTTCCCTTAATTGATAGTATAACTAGCATCCAGAGGTAATAAATATTGTTTGTCACCCAAAAATAGTTACTGTTTCTTTGTTGTTCCAGAAAATACAATGGGTAGTAATTATTGCCAGTATAGAGAAATACTGAAAGAGTTTCTTTCTGTTGTAGGCTACTGCTTGTCTGGGAGGAAAGAGCAGCTTTAGCAAAGCTCAAAGAAAAAATAATTAATGAAGATGGAAGAGCAATTTTAAGGATAGAAGAAGAAGAATGGAAGGTAGTGTTAATAGGTATTAACATTGCCTGGGCTGAATGACTGATGCATTAGAAAACTACTATTTACATCTTTACACTTACAGCTGTACTATTTTTATTCTATGAAGCGCTCATGCGGTGCTTTGCTAACAGTGAATTGAGGTGCACTGTTGTGAGACTGTAAGCTGACTTTTTTAGTCCTGAGTATTAAGCATTGCTCTGCAAAAATACAGCCCAAAAGGCTTTCCTCCATTAGAAGAGATCATTAGAAGAGATTTACATTGCAAATTATGAGTTTAATTAGGTAAATTCTCATTTTGTTAATGTACCAAAACTACTGAAATATATCAAGGAAAAAAAAACCCTGTGTTTAGATGCATAAGATTTCTTACTGTTACTTTTTCTAAAAGAGAAAATGAGTAAGTTAGATTCCCAGAATAGTTTATTGTTTCTAGTGTATGTGGAGAAGTGCTAACTGTAGAATCAACAACTGAATGGAATCTAACCACCTTAAGCTGCAGAGCTGTTAGCTTCACCAACACAGAAATGCAGATGCTGGTCTATATGAAGTGAATCAGACCATGCTGGGCCAGTGAGAGTAACAGCCCCACCCAGAAATACTCTGGGGGTCCATAGGTTAGTGTAAGGAAGCTCTGTTCTTTAAGAACAAATAACATACAAGCACTGCAGTTTTTCTATCCCTCTGCTCTTGTGCTCTCAGCTGCTCACTGCTTCTCTTTACAGAACAAGAAATATAGTTTAGATCACCACTGAAGTGCAAAAAGCAATTTAGAGCAGTTTCGTCTTCAGTTATAAAGCCTGAAGCTTTTCAAGTAGTGACAGTAGTGCAGATATCTAAATCCTGGGAGCAAACAGTGGGCAGGTTAAAACAACAATTAGAATGACACACATTTTTGGAACTATTTTTCTGGATCCTACAGTATAGCTCAAGAACAAGGAAGACTTATTTATTATAATGATAATACGAAGTGTTAATATTTCAAATAACTAACCACCACCTTCTACCTAATCCTGTATTATTGTGTATTAAGCCAAATTTCTTCTGGTCTCTATTTCTTGTCTTAGACATTACCTTCATGTTTATTGAAACTACTCCATCTCCAGGAATGGCAGCTTCACAGAACTAGCTTGCAGAAAATTCCTCAGTTCATTGGAAGATTTCACAATCTTGTTGTTCTGGATCTATCCCGGAATTCGATAGAAAGTATACCTAAAGAAATTGGTGAGCTGTGCTTCCTTTTATTTTAAACTGTTTTTCTAAGAAAATTAATTTTGTTCAAACATGCCGTTTTTGTGCATTTTGCCTCACTAGCATTCTAACTGGGTAGATAGAAAACATGATTTAAATTTGGCAGTGAGACAGAGATCTTAAAGCCATTGAGTCCCTACAAAAAAAAAAAGGCGAGATAAAAAAGACGTATCTTTATGAAAGCTCTCTGTTGGGGGGGGGGGAGAAGAGCTTGTAAGCACAGCAGTTATTAGACATAAGAGAAAAGTGATACTGAAAAACATGCTATAAGTTCTGAGCTCACAGCATGAGTTGCCCTTGTTTGTAAGTTTTCGGGCTTTTTTGAAGTATTCAACTAGAGTTCTGTACTAGTGTCCTGAAGTTCTTGAATTTGAATGATTTTTTTTCTAGTCAGAACACAAAGTGCTTATAAAAATATTAGGATAACAAAAAACAGTTAATGTTGTCTTTCAAATCTGATAAAATGTTGATGTTCATTCTTTCTCATTTGTGCTCTCTGCAGGCCAGCTGACTAGCCTCCAAGAGCTGCTTCTCAGTTACAATAGAATAAAGTCTGTTCCTAAGGAAATAAGTAATTGCATCAGCCTGGAAAGATTGGAACTGGCTGTCAACAGGAATATCTGTGATCTCCCTCCTCAGGTTTTGAGATACTGTTCTATTGTTCTATTTTTTTTTTTGGTAATGTGTATTTTGAATTTATTCAAAACCTATTCTCATTAGAAGTTGCACTCTGTGTTTTCAGATTTATTTTGATATTCTGACTTCATAAATACTCCACAGAAACACACATGACCAGTATTCTCACAGGACTAGTCAAACTGAAGTCACATGAGAAGGATATACATATATGTATACCTGAGTAGTTGCAGGAGCCAATCTGTTTTTGTCCAGAGTACTGTAGTTGTTAAGGCATATCAGCTAATGCAACTCAAAAACCATTATTTGTTTACAAACTCTGAAATATGTTTTAATGTATTTTAAATTCTTTTTTCTTAGTCATGATTACATCACTGCTGTAATGGAACATGTATACTAGCATTAAATCTCTCTTCCTTTTCAGTTAAGTGAATTAAAGAAGCTTTCACACATAGATTTGTGCATGAATCAGTTTACTACCCTCCCTTCAGCCCTTCTCAACATGCCAAATCTAGAGTGGTTAGATATGGGGGGAAATAAACTCCAGGAGCTTCCTGATGCAATTGACAGGTAAGTACAATTCAAAGATCACATCTTAGTCTGAATTCTGCTGCACTGAAATTCTAATGGTTTAATTTGTCAAAAGATTATTTTAATATTAACCTCAAAGCAAACTTAAGATTTATCAGCCCTAATGCATTTTTGATAAATTGGAATAATCAATTCAATAAACAAGTTATAAATTTGCTATCAGTTATCAAGTTAAATGTTTCTTGCCAATGAATTTTTTGAGATTTTAGTATTCTTTATGAGTCCTTCATGTGACTGACTGACTGAATAATTCATTCATGATTCTTAAGATGAATCAATTACCACTGATTCAATTACCATTGTACCATTAACCATTGTATTAATGGTTAATTTTCTAAATCTTGACTGATTGTGCAAATACCTACTTTGACAGAATGGAAAATCTCCATACCTTATGGCTCCAAAGGAATGAAATAAACTCTTTGCCAGAAACCATTGGTAATATGAAAAATCTTAGTACTCTTGTTCTTAGCAACAACAAACTTAAGGATATTCCTGCTTGTATGAAGCACATGACAAATCTGAGGTAAGAAAAAGCTGCATAAATATAAATAAAAATGCTAGCAGATAAGTTTTAAGGCTTTCCTTAAGTTGTGTATCATTTAAAGAACATAAGCTATGATAGATACAGTCCCAAAGGTGAATGGAGACTGCAATACATTTTCTCATTTCTGAAAGGCCCAGATGCTCACTTCTAATTGGCCTTATATAGCGCTCCCTAAATCCAAGAGCCAGGAGGAAAGATAGGTGATGAATGTGAAAAAGACAAAAAGTACAAT
The DNA here is from genome assembly GCF_040182565.1 of Anser cygnoides. Lineage (NCBI taxonomy): Eukaryota > Metazoa > Chordata > Aves > Anseriformes > Anatidae > Anser > Anser cygnoides. Next base: position 4,277,524 of record NC_089880.1, on the reverse strand, counting down.
GTTGGCCCTGAAAAGCCAAACACTCAGAATTGGAGAAAAAGTATTAGCTATAAGGATATGGATGAAACTCTTCTGTACTAGATTAGAAAAAAAAAAATAAAATGAAAGAACATAAGTTGTTAATTGGTACAATTAGATTATTTTGTATACTATGACAAACCTTCCTGTTATTTGTATTTTCATTTAGTTATTTTACAGAAAGAATATTAGTCTAAATAATCCCTAATCCAGTAAGGCAATTCTTCTGTTTTCAGACCATTTAGGAGGAAGCAGCATCTGTTTAAACACACATATACAAGCTCACCTGCCCAATATAATCTTCAGTTTGTGAAGGGGGAGATGTAGGCTTTATCTGTCTACAATCTGTTTTCCCTGTGTAATGGTAGCTGTTGTAGAATGTAGTAGGTTGAGCGTGGAGGGACAGGCTCAGAGGTGTCATTTTCCTCAAGTAGAGAAATGTCTGGCTTATGGTTCTTATTTGGCCCATTTCCTACAACAGCTAAAATATCCTGAGCATGCTGTAGCAAAAAGCCCCTAAGGTAACAGAAATACGGTCAGGCACAGGTACACATGGAACAGCTGAAAGGGGTGAACTGAGAACAGAGGAAGACTGGACTGGCTCTTGCCTTGCAAACTTAGGAGAACACCAGCATTTGCACCCTTGTTCTCCACTCATCTGTTTGTGAAAAGTAGATGAGGCTGACAACTGGGAGAAGCTCAGAAGACTGCAACATTTTCTCCCATCACAATCAGCTACAGTTAGTTAATGTAAGAAGTCGTCTTCATTTAGTTTACATAATTCTACTAATATTGGTGGTTTCAATTAACTTGTTGTAAGATAGCATCTGGAAAAATACCCTTAAAATTACTTTTCATTTGTTTAAGATGTTGTCTGATGAATCTTAATTCAGTTTCAAAAGCTTTTTTCTCTGGACAAAACCTAGTGCAAGCATAATGTTTTCCAATGAACTGTCAGATTTGTCAACTTCAGAGACAATCCACTGCAGTTAGAGATCACACTCCCTCCATGTGAGAATACAGAAGAGGAGGAGCAACAGGAAATGTACGGCATTGAATTCATGCACTTGTATATTCAGGAGTCACTGAAGAAAACAGGTATGGTTTCTTTTCAAATTCCAATCCCTCTGGAATAGAGTGAGGAAGGCTAAGAATAGAGGGATGGATAAACTAGATGAAAGAAAACTAGGATACATATATGAATGACCCATGAAGAAACTCGAATAAAATTTTCCAGTCTAAAAACACTTTTACTGAAGGCAGGGACACTTCTAACAAGCTGAAACAGTAGGTCTTCCCAGGTAAAGCATATATTCTAGCAGGAACGTACTGGAACCATGGAACATGGTTCATGGAACATTGGAATGCGCGTACTTGAGTTTTCTACAGCCTAGAGAAGTGGAAATTGATGACTGTCTGTTGTAGTTGCAATTTAATCAGAGTTAACTAGTATGGGGCTTCTGGCACTCTGTCGTACAAAGCTCAACTTTCACTCTTTTTGGATGTTGTCCAGGTGGGGACTAGCATATAAGTATGTAAGGGAGAGATGCTTATGTTCCCAGCATGCAGCACTTTTTAGCAATGAAGTACCAACATCTGACTTTTTTTCTCTCAACCACTCTCTACTGCTTCTCCCTGACATACATGTAAACAAAGTTCCATGCTACTTCTAAATTTCTATGACAGAAAAAGAAACCAACAAAAGAGATGCCCATGGGTAGTAATATCTAAAGCAACAGATTCTATTTCTCTGTGTGCTTGAAGGTCACAGTAAAAGACCAAAAAAACACTTTTGAAGGGATGTGCAGGTGGCAGCGGTTAGTTGCAAAGAACTTAAATTCATTGAAGATGTATTCTTCATGAGGGCTTAAGAAAAACCTGAAATGCTCTTTAGAACCCTAAGACAGCTTTTTTAAAAGCGGTATTTCCTAAATGAATATTCAAATTATCAAAAATACATCAAGACAGTTTAAAAATGAATTTTATTCCTTAATGAATTCCATTATCAGCATGAGCTGATGAAACAAGTACTTTGGCCTACTTAAAATATAAAGCTATCCTGAACTTCAAACTGAAAACAAACTACGTTCATTTCTCATTTTAACCTATTGTCTTTCAGGAAATTTGGAGAGTTGCACTTCTGGTCCTTCTTCTATCATAACTGCTAATGATTAAAGAATGTAACTGAGTGGAAGAGAATACTGAATATACTTCTTCCTAACAATGAGGCCTACAACCAGTTTCAAGTTTCTTAGGGATTTTTTTTCCAGTAATGAGAACTGGTTTGTGTATTTGTAATTCCAAGTGAAACTGGGAACTGTAAAACCGTTTCCTGAGTAGAGGAAAGACTAAAACAGTTTTTTTTTGTAAGCACTAAATCTGCTTTTTAACTGATTTAGATAGATTTTAGTTTGTCTTCTACCAATTCCAAATGTCTATCCTGTCATGTAGTTGGCTCTGGAACAGCTGTCAACAGGACGTTCTCCAAGGATATAGCAGACTCTGTGTAATGGTGTAGTGTAGCCCTGTATCCTCGTTGTTGTAAATATCTGATCCGTCCATGATCAATCAGCAGTTTACAGAGGGCACCAATCTCCTTTCGCTCTTCAACTGGTAGCCTAGTTTCACGAACAGAAAAAACAGCATGTGTTAGGAGAATAATTTTAATTAACATTAGCAGTTAAGCTTAGAAAAACTACTGAGGTCACTATAAATTCACTTCAACTCAGACAAGCATCTCATTTAAATATTTTAAAACTGTGAAAAGTCTGTGAAAACTGAATTTTTGAAGTAGAATGTTTTTGAATAATTAAAGTATTCCTGTAAAACAAGTCCTGTTGAGGACCCAAAACAATTTCATGTTCTACCATATGTAATCTTGCTTTTCTGCTGGAGTCTATATTTAAAAAAAAAATCACATACCCTTGCAGAGTGTCAAAACCACTCTCTGTTTTGCTGTATGGTTGGTCATGTTCTTCTGTGTTGTTAGTGTGATCTTCACTAGTAGAGGTTATGGTTTCTCGCATGCCACAAGTGGCCCAGCTACTCATTCTCTGAAAATAATGAAATTCTACTGGTCCAAGTCCTACTGATTTGAAGAACTCTCTGCCTACATAGTGTGTCCAGTCACATTTGTGATGGCAACATAGTGCGATAACAATTCCAGCTACAGGCTTGAAGTCGTCTTTGTTCCTTTCATTATCAGCTGAATCAGCTGAACTCTTAGCAGCCACTTCCGTCTTATCATTCTTAGGACGTTTTGCTGCAGGCTCTTCATTTTCTCCTTCACAGCAAGTTGCATAGCTTTCTACCAAACATCTCAAAGCGAGATCTGGAAAAAAACAGATATACTAAAAATATCAGTGACCACCCTGCGTTTATTTATATATCCCCAAAACAATAAAAGTATGCATCACAAGCCAAACAACAACTTTGAGAATATTGAAAAATTAGAAGCATAGTTTGAAAACACAACCTAAAGTGCTAAATTAATATTACGAGACCTCTAGAGCTCCTAAGGGCTTATTCTCTTGAGTTTTCTTCTACCCAAGTCGACATATTTTGGTTAATTGAGTGGTATATTGAAGGAGGACCTCTTCCTTGTAAAACATGTCACTATTTGCTCTAAAAGTTTAATACCTAGGATACAGTAAAATATATGCTTCTTAATGTTTGTATACTTTTTAATAATATGTATACTTCTTAAATGTTTACCTGTGTCGTCTTTAACAGTACATATACAAGCATCAGAGTTGAAATGTCTTTCTCAAGTTAGTAGGCATGTAATATTAGGAAAAGTGTATATGTTGAAAATTATGAGGACAGAAAAAAAGTTCTTATTTGTTTGGGACATGTACTTAGACAGAGCCAATACAATGTTAGAAAGAAAAATATTTTAGGATAGAGATGACTGTAAAAAAATAAGTTTCAACAGTTGACAAGGACAGGACCCCCCCACTATTATTTGTTCTACTCTGTCATAAACTGAAGTACAACTTGGGTCTACTATTATCTATTTTCAATTCCACTGCAGTCAACAGATATTTAGAATAGCATTCATCAATAGCGAGCTAGATGGAAAGAAAAAGCATAAAAACTGTTTGGAAGATCATTCCCTTCAGAATGTAAGACGTAATATCCTAAATTCCTGCAGTTAACAAATATGTAATTCATACCTGTGGCAGCCCCACACAAATGTTTCCCAATTCCTACCACGGGTAGTCTTTTCTTCTCTAAACTAGGTACCTTATCTGGAAAGAACAAAAAACCACAACCCATATTACTGTAGGGGGCAGTATTTTTTTTTGGTTAATACAACTTCAGCACACTTAACACAAGAGCAAATAACTGTTTGACACTACTAGAAATACAGTGGTCTGCATATACGGTTACTAAATGGATTTTTTTTCTAAGATGAAGGGAAGCAGATGTTGTGGTTGAGAAGCATACTATTATTCTTGAACAACTCAGCTTTGTACAAACAATGTATTTTAATGCTGTTATAAAGCAACATAGTTTTGTTTCTGAGCAGCAACACAAACAATATATCAGTGAAATGATTACCACAGTACTCTGGAATTATCTGTGGCCCAGAGAAAAGCTTCAGTTAAACAGTAATATAAATACTGTGACTTTTATTAAAATGCAGTATTAGAAATAAACGATTTTGTATTTATACTAGACTAATTACACTTAACCATTCCAGCCTTTCCATACTATTAAGTGTAAGCACGACATTAATGCATCTCCTAAAGACAGTTGTTAATACATAACCTACAGTATGTATTTGCATATAAATGATATACATAACTTGCTTCCTTCTGTACACCCAAAGATGTATAAACTTGCAACTTCTAAAAGTCTTCCAAGTGTTTTTTTGTTGTTTTTCATCCACAACACTGTCCCATAAATGTATAAAAAGCAGAAATTTTAAGTCTGTTTGATAATTTTAAGATAGTGATTTATATACATATATATATATACACGTACCATTAACATGTCTAGGTAACCAGTAAGAATCTTCAAAACAAGATACATTTAAATGTACTACAAACAAATTGACTCAATATCCAGAATTAAAACCTTTAATTCTGAAATAAAGGCTTAATTTTAAGTCAAGAAGGAACCTACTTACTTAAACATAAGTGCTGAATATCAACTTGGAGCCTTTCAAATATAGAATCTCTCTTCTTATGTTTTCCATCCACCTGTGTAAATAAAACAGAATCATTAAATAGGGCCAGCCACTAATAATTACAGTTTTGCTGCAGCTACTAGTGCCAAACTTTTTGCTTTTAAGTCAACGTCTGCACCTTTCCAACATAAAACACCAAGATTTTTTTCTAATAAATACACTGTTGACAAAGTACAGAACACAGGAACACTTCCAAAACTTTTAACATTTCATAGAATGGCTTGTGTTGGAAGGGATCTCAAAGATCATCTAGTTCCAACCCCCTGCCATAGGCAGGGATGTCACCCACTAGATCAGGTTGCTCAGGGCCTCATCTAACCTGGTCTTGAACACCTGCAGGGATGGGGCATCCACAACCTCTCTGGGCAACCTGCTCCAGTGCCTCACCATCCTGAGTGAAGAATTTCCTCCTGACTTCTAATCTACATTGCCCCTCTTTTAGTTTAAAACCATTACCCCTTGTCCTGTCATGTGACTGAGCAAGGAGTCACTCTCCATCTTTTTTATGTCCACTTTAACAACTGAAAAGCTGCAACGAGGTCCCCCTCTGGAGCCTTCTCTTCTTTAGGTTTTATGTTATTTTGAAGATAAAAAGCAAACGCTAACAACTTCAATAACAACAGCTTAAAAGTTATACGCTGCTAATGTGACAATATCCTCTTTTACCTTGAATCTTGTAGTTGCCCTTTCCACAAGCAAAAATTGAGTATCTTCAACATCCTGTAAGGCAACGTCAACCCAATGAGACAGCTTTCCTCGCCCAGCTCCAAACTCAATAAAACATCTTCCTGGACCAAGCAAATGTAATTTTTCCATGTTACCTAAAATGGAAGCCTACAAACATAGTAAGATTATTTATGAACCAAGCAAATATACACATGTGTATGGCAATGCCTGACAGAAAATTATTATTTCATCAAACTGCAGAAAACTTTTTCAAGGCCTCCCTTCCATGACATATTAGGGAAGGGATCTTGTGTGTACAGAGGAAAAGAGTTAAAAATTCTGGCTAATCAGCATCACCTGACCCACAGAACTCCACCTAGAAGCCTTTGGAATGTACTTCTGGGATCAGGTACACATTAAGATAGTGTTCTTTGCTGATTCTCAAAGTAGCCATCCAAAATATGGGTGCTACGCTAGACTGCTATGAAGCATCAGTACCCACAGAGCCCTCTCTGTATCTGTGTCGTTATGCATTTTTAATACATAGGAAAGAAAAGCAGAGCACAGGAAGAAAGTATGGAAAACAGATGTTTCTCACTTTTTTTTTCCTTCCTCAAAGTTCCTACTTTGCTACAGTATGCAATCCATCTTGCTTAAAATTCCTATATATATTCAGTATACACTAAAAAGGCAGAAAATAAACTCAGACTAATTCTTTTTATGTTTCTACACAACTGGAAAGTCAGCTTTTATTGAAAAAGTAAGAAATTCCTTTTACACTTAGTACTACAGTAGTTTACCTTTTGTAGCTCAAATTTATTTTTAAGTCAATAGAAAATAAGTATAAATGAAAACTCACGAGAACCTCACACTGTACTTCATTTTAGGATCCTAATAAACTTTTGTTACTAACACTTAACAAAGCAGCTATTTTTAGGTTTAATATAGATATGCTAGTATTTGAAAAGCATAGAACTATATAAAGCGTATCAGATTTCCTCTATATGAAGTGACTAGCACTACGCACGTGCAGTCATTGGAATTTACACCTGGAGAATTTCACATTTTTGAAGACATCTACAGCTATTAGTAAAGCAGTGACCATACCTGTTGTTTCAAATGTTTAAAAGCAGATTCCCCATTCTTTGGGTCATTTAAGGCTTCATGTAAAGCCTTGTGAGACAGTATTTGTTCCTTAAGGTCAAGTTCCAGACCTGCATACAAATGCAAAACTTTTCAGTACAGGTGTCAAGAGTTCGTTTTTGTAACACGTTAAAATATTGAAACATGAGTTCAATTTGTGGCATTAACAAAATAGTCTGTTAAGAGCCTAAGTCTATCATCACAGCTTCGTAACAGAAAAATAGTTATCTGTAGTGATATTTGAGTGGAAAACAACAAAAAGAAAGCACAAAAGGAAGGAAAATTAGCTATATGAACAGCAACAAAATTCAATGCTTTATCATTCTCTCAATCAATTTTGCTAATTAAAATTTAGTTATTAGAGGATTGTCTACACCATAATGATAATTACTTCAGATGTGTTCTAGTGTCAAATACATCTCACCTTTTCATAAATATTTAATGACAAACATAACAAGGAAATAATTCAATTCAAAATGCCTTATAGTGTTAAGTGAACTCACCATTACTTGCTTTTTTCAACTTGATAATTAAATTCTCTAGCTCTTCTTTGGATAGGGAAGAGAGTGTTACCTTTTTAAGGGAAAAAAAAAAAGACCTTTTTATTTTTGCTAGTTCTTTAGTCATATCATAAATTGCAGCATGTTACATAGGGAACAAGCTTTGGAACAAGTAAATGTACTCACTTGTTTTTCTGGTATTTCTGCTACATCTTTTAAACCTGCGTTAATATCTTGAACAAAGTAGACCTTCAAAAAGCAAGAGAAAAGCAATCTGATTCTGTTTATTACCATGACTTTCCTAAAGTCTGATCTTGAATACCCAGCATAAGTTACTGTTCTGGCATATTTTGACAAGATTGAATGTATTTATAAGAATTACGCTGTTAATGCTTACTAGACTGGTAACAGTGACAACTTTAGTATTTCTTATGTGCAGCACTGATAAGACAGAAACGTAGAGGCTAAAGAAGCCGTCTTTGTTTTCTTGGAACAGCTGTTGAGACACATCTGATTCCTTCCTTCAGCACTGACTGCAACTGCCAGCTTTGCTTTCTGTAATTCACTGCTAAATTGAGTGAAGCTGGCAGATACTTAAGTTAGCAGACTGCCAGAGGTAAGAAAACATCTACAGCTCTCTGCCAGTTGTGCTTTTCTAGACAATCTCTCATTAAGCCTCTAAAATAAATGATTTTGTGGCATTGTGAAAGCTTGTTCTTAGAAAACATTTGAGAAAATTCCATTTAGCATTTTCCTTCGTAACTAAGAGAACTGAAAAGTTATACTGAACTACAGCGAGATATAGTAGACAAGGAGCATGGAACGTGAATTCCATTTCAGCTGAACAAGTATTCAGTTTCCACACTGTGCTTATGGTAGTGCTTGCTAAGACTGCAGTTTTCTTCTTCACAGCTATTGTCAGCACAATAAATTCTGTGCAAAGCTGTAATGTTTAGGGCCTTAAAGGTGAGATGAAGTAATGCTGAATTTTACACTGTACTTACTGGTTTTGGCTTCTCTCTTGAATTGCATTTTTTCAAATGTTTTTGTAGCTGGTCTTCATATACAGTGCTACAATCCAAATAGAAAAGTAAGTAACACCATTTATAATGAGAACTCTGATTGAAAAAAAAAAAGTATTTACATATACTTACTGTTTTGGATCAAGAGGACATGGAATTCTTTTTCTGTCGTTTTCTTTCTAGTTATAAAGAACAGGTTTAAACAACGTTTCAGCATGCATTTGGTGTTCCCATTTTAGAAAAGCTGTTGAGCAACGCTTGAGTGTTTTAAGACACCTATTCTGAGGTAGCTAGGTTAACTAGAGTGGAGGAAGCGGGTCAAGAATTGAATATTTAATAATAAAATACCTCCTAAACCCCTAAACATTTAACTAAATGGCAGTGTTACCGCTGAGCTGATGGCCGTAGGACGCCAAGGTTCAAAGGACGGCCCTGTCCATGCAGCGGGACCACCACGGACGGAGGCGGCGGCTCCGGGCTCGCCATGGTGCCGCGGGGATCCCAGGCGGGCAGCGGCGGCTGCCTCTGCGCCCCGACCCCCCCCTCAGGACACCGCAGCCCCCAGGGCCCGCCCTTCCCGGTACCTCCTGGTGCCCGTGCTCCCCGCAAAAGCGCTTCCCGAGAGCCGGGACCATCCTGCAGAAGCGCTTCTTCCTCGCCACGAAGTACGCGCACCGACCCGGCTCCGGCTGCGGCGCCGCCATCTCGCTCCCAGCGCCCCCTGCGCTCGCTGCCTGGGCGCCATCTTGAGGCTCCTCCTCCGCGGGCGCCGAGCGGCAAAGTCAAAGCGCAAAATGGCGGCTGAGGGGCTGTTCAACCGGCCGCTGTGCGTGCAAGTGAGGGGCCCGGGCTGCCAGGAGAGGTGAGTGACGGCGCGGCGGGCTCTAACGTGGTCTCGTCTCCAGCTGTAGGGAAGCTTTGTTGTCTCATTCAAGAGAAAGGCTCCCGAGTGACGCGTTTTTCTTTATGCTCTTTGCTTCCTGCGCTGTATCTGAGCGGCTGTCGGGCGTGTGGCGGTGCGGCTTTGGGGCTGCGGTAGGGATCCCCGCGTTAAGGGGCCGGAGCGGCTCCTACCGGGGAGAAGGCGCAGAGGGGCATTGGTAACAGAGGGAAAACGGTTGCAGAGGGGACGGGGGGGACGTGGCTTCCCTGCAGGCTGCGTGGGGCTGGAGTTTGTGCCTTGGTGCCGTGGGGCTGAGGCCGGTCGCTGTTTGCATGCGTCTCCTGGGGAGCCGCGGTTGCTGCGGGACCGGCGGGCCCGCTTCTGCCTGGCGGCGCCGCGCTCCGCAGCTATCTTTTGCGCGGCTTCCGGGGTCCCTTTAGCTCTTTCGTTACTGCCCCAGCTTCGCTCGGCCCGGCTCGGCTGTGCTGAGGGGTTTCTGCCGAGGGTTTAGCCGCTTCGGCCCCTTCCCGTGCGATCGGGCGGGGGCCGCCGCGCCGCGCCCCTCAGGCTTCCCTCAGGGGGCGGCGGCGGCCGCGCTCGGCAGCTCGGGACAGCCTACGGATGTTTTGTGTGAAGCGGGTATTTAAACGGTAGCAAGCTTCAGTAATATCGGTTGTGTCTGCGTTAGTCTATGTGCGCAAGGATTTGGGCAACTCCATTTTGCCTGTGTTAGTTTGCACAGAACGGTTGGTTTCCATGGGGGTGTTTTAATGTGAGTAACCTCTCAGGTCCCTCGACAAGAAGTATATGAAAACTAAGGTAGCAGTGCTTAAATGATTGTTATAATCTTCAGCAGTCGTTAATACATCTCAGCAGACTTTTCCAGAGGTTCTGGTTTCAGACAAAACTTAAAAACTTCTGCCTTGTTATTTAGAGTTTGGTGGATCATAAGCATAAAACAAAAAACTGAGGTGACTGAGGAGCTGTAACGATAGCTGAAAGCCCCACAATTTCAGTTATCTTAGTAGTAGTCATCAATGCGAGGTTTCTTGATGTTTCTGCCTAAATTTTTTTTGCTGTCATCTGATTCCTGTAAGGTTGCTACAAACACATGTTATTTGAAGAATATTTTCTTGATTTGTTAATGTTGTATCTTTCTATACACAGGAGATTAGATGTTCGAGTGAATATTGAGCTACTGTCAATTTCTAATCCTGTTCACAGAAAGGTTTGTGGATTAGTTATGTTTGTGTCATTCATTGTTTTATCAGTGTTTCATTGCCTAACAGGACAAATAGGCAAAGGAAAAGCAAAATAAGATTTTGGTATGTTTGTCACTTGATCTTATTTTATTTTTGAGTAACTCAGTTGGTTCGGTATGATTCTCGCTATAGCCTTTTTAACTCACCCTTTTTAGTTCTGCTGTTCATGGAAATTGATAAACTTAAAAATGGGAAGAATTTGTAGACCTTTGGAGGAGCTTGAGTTAGCTTAAGAGCAGTCTCATTTTAAACATAGTTAGTTCTTGTTTAAAAATGCTATTGCCCTTGCAAAGTCCTCACCTAAACTACTGAAAATGACAACCGTGTGGATGCAACATTTTGGTTTTTATCAGTGTGTGTGTGTTGCTGTCCTTGAATGTTTGGAATTCATCCAGTAGGGATAGGAAAGAAGTAATGTACTAATTTGCAGTAAAAAAAAAAATCCTTAGGAAAGTAGCAATAAGATTTATATTAGGGGTTATAGAACCTATTTTGTTGTATATCTGATTTGTTATTTAAACTTTATTCCACCTACCATGATGTTATGGTTGGTCATCAGTTGGTGGTAGAATTAATGAAGACAGATGAGTGTGTAAAGGAGCACAACATATATATATATATATATATATATATATTTAATTCTCTTAACTGTGATGATGATAATGTTATGTGAAGAAGCAGTGTTCAGTTAAGAACTGTGTACTAAGTTTTAGCCTTTATAAGCAGGATTGTTGAAATCCAGTTGTGTACATCACTGAGTGATCATTTCAAAGAGATAACTCCCTGTACTCGGATCAGTTTGTGGTACATAGAACAAAGCAGGTGTTCTTATCCTAACTGACAGCCTACCCTAGTAGTATTGTAGTGTCAGTAGTTTTTAACAGCTAGCTTTATGTGTAAATCCCAAGGTTTGTTTTTACAGCTCTAGCTAAGAATTTTGTTATTCTTAGTGGTACCTGAATTACTGCAACTTCAGTTTTGTATGTGTACGTGTGCTGTGATAACACCTCAGTTAGGCTGGAAGAGACGGTCAGTTTTCTACTTGCTTTTCTTCTGCTCTTCACATGGGTTTGAGCCTCTCCATTAGACAGCAGGTGTGTGGGTCTAATATACCAGGTGTTTTTAATAGTCCCAGCCTTGTAATGAAAGAATACCATTTACAGAGAAAGCAATTTTTCCAAAACACTGTGGAGGCTTCCAGTGAACAAATGAGAGTTTATTTTTTAAAACCTAAGTAGCATAAAACTACAATTTTCCTTATCAGTTTACTAGATTTTAGCAGTATCAATTATATGTTTCCTTTGCTAAGCTCTGTATTCAAATATATAGACTGTTCAGAAGGTGTTTTCTCAAATTGCTTGGAGCAGTAGGTCCTGAAAAACCTGCAGATGTGGGAATGGCGTGTTTGTGACCCACTACAGCGGACTGCTCGCTCATAGGTGGGATCTACACACTCCTTAATGATGGGGGATATTCTTCCTTCAGCAGGCAAATAATTTTCTTTAGGTAAAACAATGAAGAGATGTGGAATTTTGAAAAATTTGCTGCTGAAATTTGAATGTTTTCTACTTCTATTTTTGTGAGAAATAGTTTTCCCGTTGTTTTTTTTCTTCCCCTCTGTAGTATTTAAAATTTAAATTGTGTTAAATGTGAATGTTTCCTCCTTTCTAAATTAGTTGCCACAATTCTTATTTTAATTTGGTTAAAAAGTCAAAATATTAAATAACCTGTTTGCAATATTGTTTTACAACATTTAAACAATCCTACAGTGTGTTTTACAGTATTTTAAAATCATGTAAATACCTTTCTTTTCAGGATTTAGCTGTCCGATTGACTAACGATGCTGATCCTTTTTTCCTTTATAATCTTGTCATATCTGAGGAAGATTTTCAAAGGTGAGTGAAGTTGTAATATTTGTGAACATTCCTCATGGTAATAATAAGTTTTTTAGCTTATAAAGGTTTATCTTAGAATTTTGGTTCTAGCATATCTCACTTGCAGATTTTTGGCGGTAGTGTTCTCTTTCACCCATCTGTGAAACTGCTATGTCTAGGAAGGTTATTGGCTCGAGGTTATGCAGATGAGTGACAGAATCCTGACATTAAGTTCCCTGTGTTACAGTACCACAATTTATTATACTCCCTGTGTCTTTTTTTTTATCTTAACTGCTTCTTATAGATTATTGTGAGTTTGTGAACTATTTTGAGAGCTAGCTCCAAGAGGAAAGTACATTTGCATACATAGTTTCCAAACCTGAGGCTTTGTCTTGTAGTTGTTTTTTTTTCCATTCTAATTGCACTGTTGCATCTCAGTTTACTTCGCTTGCTCAGAATTTGATCATCAAATTTGAGCCCCAGGCACAAACAGTTCATTCTTTTCTTCTTCAAAAAAGATATTATCATATATCATACATATACACCTGTGTAATCAACGTACTTCAAAAGTAAAATAGAATTTTTAAAGCAGATGTGCAGAAATATTTCATTATACAAAGTATGGCTTCTGCATACATGTTTACAAGTCTGTTTCTGTCTTCGAGTTTACCACATCTGTGGTGAAGGTGCACAATTAAATGAGCAAGTAGGCAGGTAAAGTCATTGTAATGGTTGAGTCTTCCCTCATCTGCAAAGCATTGTCCCTTTATACTTCCCTGTGCCCCTATCCTTACTGTGCTGTGCTTAAGAAGGACTTATACTTGAAGGAATATGCTTGTTCTGCCACAAAAGCTTTTTTTTTTTTTTTTTTTCTTAGCGCAGCAGCCTTGCAAGATTTCTGGAAGTTAAAAATATTCTCTGGTGATTATTATCCAAGATATGATCACATTTCTTCTGTGTTCAGAGTTGAAAATAACATACTAGCGAACGTTAATGATGTGATCAGAATTGGTTCTTTCTATTCATGTAAACAAAATACTTTTTAGAAAATAAATTACATTTCTATATAATGTTAATATTTTTTTCCCAATCTGTTTATGTAGCTTGAAATCCCAGCAAGGTCTCTTGGTAGACTTCTCTGCCTTTCCACAAAAATTTATAGATCTGCTTCAACAATGCATTCATGAACAGAACAAAGATATCCCGAGGTAGGTGATAAGTGAGTACCATATTACTCTGTGTATCTGCTTTGAGGTTTTAAAATATTTGTCCAACAGACTAAGTCAGTAGAACAAGGATTGTTTAACCTTTCCTTGGACACATCTCAGTATCAATTAGTGGATGTTGCCTACACAGCCTAAATCTTAAGAGGTCTCAGCAGTGACATTGCTGCCTAATAATAGGCTCCCTTATCAGAACTGAAGCTGGCAAGTTTCAACAAGTTAGCAGGTGTGCAAGGATGCAGCACCAATGTGTGTGTGATTTGGGTGGTTGTATGTTTTTGTGTTGTTTTTCATTGTTTTTGTGTGTGTGTGTGTTTTTTTCAGGGGGGTGGAACAGTTTAATACTAGAGAGCTAATACAAGTTTAATGGACTGAAGTGTAAATTGTTATTTTTCACAAGAGAAGCCACAGTAATAAGGCATTCTGATAAGGATTTTCTCTTGCTTTCGTTTCAGTGCTCAGATACTAATATGTGAGGTGGGTGACCTGAGGTTTACTCTTTCCCGTAGTGGCATTTTCATACGTGGCTTTTGTGTGCGAGCATACTGAGAAAGCCCTGTTCAGAGTACCTCACTCCCCAGTAGTTAGGGTTGTTTCCTGAAGTATGTACTTCGAATTTAACTAGGCTATAGGATTGAGGAGTCTGTTTTCTTTTGGAATTAGGTTACCAAGCCCTTACTTGATTTTGGACACCTAAGTTTAAGATGGGCTTCTGAAAATTTTACAGATAACTAAACTGATAAGTTTTGTACATTTCTTGTTATAAAGTGCAAGCATTCCAAATTATATTTAATTTTTGTCGTATCAACTACAACATTAGAATTGAATGGCATAGTTATTTTTTCAAATGAAAAACTGGTCAGCCTTTTATTGCATGTATAAAAATATATTTTATTTGAAAATAGAATTGTGTTTTTTGTTGTTGTTGTTTTGTTTTGTTTTTCCCTAGGTTTTTGCTGCAGTTAGTTTCTTCAACATCTGATCTAGATCACACTCCTGTCTCTTTAAATATAGTGGAGACCAACCCTTTTAAGCATCTTACCCATCTCTCTCTAAAATTCCTACCGGGAAATGATGCAGAAATAAAGAAATTTTTAGCCAACTGCTTGAAATGCCTTAAGGTAAAACAATGACTGAGTTGCAACTAGGTCTTGATGCTATGTGTAGTTAAACTTTTTTTTTTTTCAGTCTTAATACTTCAAAAGCATGCACCAAATGGTGTAGTTTTTTTATTATTATTTTAGTTCATGTGTGTCATTGCATGCAGTTATTTTGGTACATGTTATAAAACTAAATTGTTGGTTTCGCTCTAGCAATGAAAATCTTACATATCCACTAAACCAAGTGTTATAATTCGAACTGACAGAAAATCAGGTATTTCTATATGCAGTGCATGCACTATGCAGCTGTTGAATACTTTGGTGTTTCATGCTTCATAGCCTTGTTCTGATTGCCAGAACAACTGCAAAAATAACATACAGTAAGCTTTCTGTCTTTTTTTCTGCAGTTGGGTTTAGGAAACCACGTGTGTGTGTGTGTAATTCTAAGGTTCTAGGGGCTTAAGAGGGCTAGTGGTTATAGCAAGTGAGAATTGTAACGTTGGTGCAGTTGGTAGCGTGTTAAATTTTATCTAATGCGAAATTAATGATTTCATAGTTTGACTGTTGTCTCTTTTCGTAGCCTGCGATTTGCCTATCTTCTGTCGTGCTGTCATGTTTAGCGCTGCCTAAGAAGTCATTTTAACAAAACAAATTTACAATATTTAGTTCATTTGTTACTAATGCAGCTCCTTTGTACGCAAGTCTTTATAATTCTCTTTCCTTAAAGAGACTTAATAAGTTTAATGCAGGATTTTTACCTTGTGAGCTAATGCATTTATTTTTTTAATGTATAGATAATCTTACTCAATATGGATTTTATTTAATAAGGTGATGTTTCCACAAATACAATGTTTATGTGGCTGCTTAGAAAGGATATAATGATGGTAAAATGGAACCTAAATACTAGCAATTTAGGAGCTAAGGGTTTGTCTTGATATCAATTTGTACATAGGAAGACAAAATGGTTTTGGAAGAAAAGCTTAAAAAAACTGAAGAGGATCTTACCAGACAACTGACCTACACTCAGCAGGTAATGTACATTTTTAACTCTCCTGTTCCAAGTTGTTTACTGCCTAGGTTAGGTGATCAATGCTATATGTGAATACAACTTGTAAATAGTGGACTTCCAGTATAAGGTTATGCTAACAAATTCATTTTTTCTTGTTCTACTTCTTTTTTTTTTTTTTCTGTTTTTGTACTTTTTTTTTTCCCCCAGTCTGTGGAGAATGTATGTATAGTGGCTACCTAGCCAAAATAATTGATGTGGAAGTGAGAGAAAAGAATAAAAGTAGACAAATATTCTGTAAATATTCTGCGTATGGTTAGAAACCTTTATATTTGCAGAAACTGTCAAACCATGACAAATAAATCAGAAGTATTGGAGGTTATATTACTCTACTTTTTGATTTTTATAGTCAGCCCAGTAGTGACTTTGCATTTGCGCTGTAGGAGAACGGTAGCAATGGGTCAAATTCTAGAACTATCAAGGTGGCTTTTTTGACCATCGTGGAACAGAAAAATTTCCTTAAATCTGTTGTGGAGTTTTTTTTGGAGTAGAACACTCGTCTTTGCATTTTTCATACAATTGGAGCCTAACAGATTATATCTGGTAAATTGGAATGCAGAATTACAAACCAAAAAGATGAAAAGATGCTGCTTAAGAACTCTCCCCCGGCCCCTCCCACTAGAGCACTTTGTGTTTAAAACTTCCAGAAGAGATAATGATAGGGAACATCAGGAGACTGTGTTTTTTCACTCTAAGTTAGAAGAAAATACAATTTGAAATGAAGATTGTTTTATTCACATCAGGTCAGAAAGCTGCTATTGAGCTTCTCAACAACTTTCCTGTTCTTAGAGTGACTGGATATTTTGGTGTCTTGTACTGAGATGCACTTTCACAAAGAAACAATAAAGAATCATTCAGTATCAAATTAAATGCTGCGGTTTTTAAAACCTTGTTGTGTGGTTTGTCAAACTTCAACAGAGCTTGTCAGAGAAGAGCCGAGAACTAGACAAACTGAAAAATGAATGGACATCGTACACTGCAGCTCTGACAAACAAACACACGCAGGAGTTGACAAATGAAAAGGAAAGAACTCTCCAGGTATGACAGCAGGAAAGAATTAACAATATTCTTGGCTTCATCTTAAGATTCTTTGGATAACTATTTGCTTTTCTTCTCTTTGTAGGCACAAGCTCAGTACCAACAACAGCACGAACAACAGAAAAAGGAATTGGAAAGCTTGCATCAGAAAAGTATTCAACAGTTGCAGAACAGACTCTCAGAACTTGAGGTTATCAATAAGGATCTAACAGAAAGGAGATACAAAGGAGACTCCACAGTCAGAGAACTGAAAGCAAAGCTTTCTGGAGTAGATGATGTATGGCTAATTAATTCCCATAACCAAACTTATAATTTTTAGAGCATTAAAGTTGCCTGCCTATGCTTGTAAGAGAAAATACAGCATATTAAGTTTGACTCTTCTTCATTCCACATTTTACATGCTATAATTTCAATATATCTTTTTAAATTAGCATTATAGTGTTTTGTTTTTTTTTTTTGATTAAAATAATAAAATTCCTTCCCAACATTCTAGGAATGTCAAAGAGCAAAGCAGGAGGTGCTGTCACTGCGGCGGGAGAACACTACTCTTGATGCTGAATGTCATGAAAAAGAGAAACTCATTAATCAATTACAGACTCGGGTTGCTGTCCTGGAACAAGAGATCAAAGATAAAGATCAACTAGTTGTTAGAACCAAAGAAGTATTAGATGCAACACAAGAACAAAAGGTTCCTTCAAGTTTCAAAATCATTCTCTCTAAACCTCTGTAAACCTTGTTAATTGTAGTGTCTTTAGGTTACTAGATGACCAGATTTTATGAGTGCAGCAAGTAAGCTTTCAAATGTAGATAAAGGTCCTGAATTACGGCATCAAAAGTAAACTGGGTTCATTTTGATGAAAGTAGCCACTGTTTTAATATTTTGTGGCAGTTGGGTGAAGTTAGCGGTAATTTTTGTAAAGGTGGATGAATTGAGAGAACCTTGTGTAATTTGACTGAAAAGCAAGGACTGATTTTTTCTATTTTTTTTAAGGACTGGTTATAAAAATTAATGAGGTTCTATGTAAAATTATGATGTCTATTCCATATCTTTATTGTTAAAAAATATTCAAAATTCTTTTAAAGGTGATACTGGAAGAGAGTACAGAAAAAAAACAAAGTCATATTGAAAAACTTGAGACAACAATTAGGTCACTGTCATCTGAACTTCTTAAGGTTTGTTTGAACATACCATTAGCTTTATGTCTGTCTGTCTTTTAGGTGTTTCTTATTTTGAAAATACACTTTTTTTTTTAATAGGCTAATGAAATTATCAAGAAGTTACAAGGAGATTTGAAAACCTTAATGAGTAAATTAAAATTGAAAAATACAGTAACGATTCAACAAGAAAAACTATTAGCAGAAAAAGAAGAGAGACTTCAGAAAGAGCAGAGAGAATTGCAGGAGACTGGACAATCTCTTCGAATGAAGGAGCAGGAGGTATTGTGATAGATTAACCTCTGTCCTGTAAACATTATTGTATGTAGTATGTTTTCTTGTGTGTATCGTGGGTTTTTTAAAACTTAAAATACTTACAGCAATAATTCTATTCAACATAATAGACTTACTTTTAGTTAGTTAATACATGGATGTGTGTGATGAATGTTTTCATATTTTCATGTTAAACTGATTTGCAAGAGATGTACATCCACATGAAGGAAAATACTGTTAAAAGTTCAAAGCAGTGCAACAAATGAATAGACATACTTTACAGGGTATCTTCCTGCGAAAGTTGGAGGTAGAGGCAAAAACAGCAAGAGAGTGAACTTGTTCCCTTCTCTTACTTAGGGCCCTTGCATTATTTAATTATGAAGAATTAAGGTCAGAAAGGTCTCTGGCTGCAGTCTGGTCCAAACCCTGGCTAGAAGCAGGACTGACTTTAAAAGTATTGTCATACCGCTTTTGTATAATATTTCGTTTGAACTTCTCTAATTTTAGAATTTTCCTGATCCTTCACTTCTTATGTATATATCCATTACTTCGTATATATATGATCATATTTCTTGAGTTTTGAATCGGTACTAGTTCCTGATGGAGCCATAATTAGTATGGGAACATTGCAGGTTTGCAAGTTACAAGAACAACTTGAAGCTACAATACAGAAACTGGAAGAAAGTAAGCAGTTACTGAAAACCAATGAAAACGGTACGTTTATACCATTTAATTTCTCCCTCTTTAAAATTACAGTGATTGAGCTGCTACTAAAAATGAATGGGAGGCAGCTTTATTGCTTTGTCTGTTTGCTTTTTTTTTAAGAGCTGCAATTATTGTCATTATAGCAAAAATAAGCTTCTGTCTGGGTGTGCAGTAACCTAGAGCTGCACAATAGAGATGACTTCCTTTGCAGTTGGTGCTTGTGGATGCTCGGGGGGTAGTGTGTGAATGTGTGTGCGCGTGTGCGTGGGGCTAGCTCTAGCTTAGGGTGCAGAGGAAGGAACAGTGTCCCGTAGGGGCGTGTGGGGGGGAAGCTTAAGCAAAAAACCTTTTTGTGAGACCTGGGCTTACAGTGATACTTGAGCTTGAGGAAGTGGGTTGGGGGAAAGCCCACCAAACTGTCACTTTTGTTTGAGAAAGAGTTAATTGGTGTTTTAAACAGCTTGTTTTAGGTAGGAGGTGAGCTTGACCTTTTTTTTCATTCCTCTTCAGTAATCACATGGTTAAACAAACAGCTGAATGAAGTTCAGATGGCAAAGAAGATGGATACTCCTACTGGCACGCATGGTGGTGCTAGGACTGCAATTTCACCTCATGGCATGGTAAGATACAAATATAAATAGTAATAAACTGTTGTTGTTGTTAGGACATAATACCCAATTTGGTGCTAGTTGATGCCCTGGCCTTGGGGGTATTTTCTAAGCTCTAACTTATTAAAATACATGAAACAATATTAAAACTGTTTTTGAAAAAATTAAGTGTGGGATGAAAACAAACACCTCCTCACTCCCCATTTTTGCGTTGTGAAGTTAACTAGTTAACTTATGTTCTAATGATCTTTGTATGAATCAAAACATAAAGTTTATTCCTATTTGGATATGCCTATTAGTGAAATTTAGAAATGTGAAAATGCACGGTAAAAAGCCCTATCAGGCTATCACTAAGAATCGTAGCTTAGTGGTTCCTACTCTTTTTAGTCTCCATGCGTACAGACTTCTATTTTCGCCTTGCAGCTGATGAGTGAGTTTCTTACTCAGTAGAAGGGCAAATTCATGTGAAGATGCCTGACTTACGCATTTAACATATTAATCAATTACACAGTATGTAACTTACTATGATTTTATTTTAGTATAAGCTAGAACAGTGCTCATGTCTTTCAAATTTTAAAAGGCTACATGTTTTCCTTAGGAATGTGAATGTTGGAAAAGTTTTTTTTTCTTCCTATTAGAAAGAATTACATGATAGAAATGTTAACTTTGCAATTGTGTTTACTTGTTAAGCTTGAAATTTCAAATCTCTACAGCAAATGTATTTGAAGAGTTGTTTTCTCCTTTACAGATGTATTCTTCTTTTCTTACAGATGTGTTCTTTCTCTTACAGCTTGACCGACCATCCTTTCCTAGCCTAGGAATCAATCATCCCTTTTCTCCCCTGTATGCCTTCCAGAAGTTTCCAGAACAAGCACGTAACAAAAATACCAATCCGCAATGTCCAGTACCAAAGGTAGGCATTTTGACGTTTCTGTTTGGCTAAAGATATAACAACATAAAATATCAAAACTTTGTTTTGAATGTCTCTCAAAATGCATAAATATTTGCAGTATAACCTAGTGTACTGCTTAACAAAGATAATATACTACTAGCATGCTTTGCTCTACTTAACAGCTATTCGAAGCATAGAAATGTTAATCCCTGAGAAGCCCACTCTCTGAATACTTGCGGGTGGACCATCATATCTGGAATATCTGGAGCATCTTTACCTAACCTGCAACTCCTTTTTTCTGCAGATTCAATTTAACACACAGCTTTCAAAAATGGATCAACATTCAGATGTTCAGACAGTGACTGCTACAACTAGTCATCCAGCAAATAAGGAGAAGTAAGTATTATCTATTGCATTTTTCTTTTTTTATAAAGCCATTTATCTTCTGTGAGTATCTGCAACTGAGCAAAACATTTCCAATACCAAGCTTGATCTGTGATCTGATTTTCTCCACTGACATGTTAATGAATTTAAGTTGTGGCAGACTTACTGCTCAGTAAGCTTGGTTTGCAGATAACAAATGAAGATCCTTGCTTTCAGGAGGAAGTACCAAGGAGGTATGTCCCTTCTGGTGACATATCCGTGGCTACCAGGTGATAGATCAGTCAGAAAATGAGTTGTAGATTGTTCTTATTTGACTGAGGCAGGCATTGTTTATATTTGAATGATAAAGTTCATAGGAACTTAGTAGTTCCACTTCAAGCCGTCCCCCCCCCCCCCCACTGTGTTTCTATCCACAGTCAATGTTAATTGTTTTAAATCTTAATTAGCCTTTTTATTTCTAGTGGTGATAATTTGGGGCTGGAATCAAAGTATTTCAAGAAAAAAGATGACAGCATTCCTTTACGAGGGCTTAGTCAAAATACACTAAACTCAGGTATGTGTGTATGGAAAGTTAAACAAGACCTTATTTGAAATGTACTTAAAGGGTAATAGTAGTTATGATTCTATGAACACTATCTTGTTTCTGCTATTCTACAGAGTACTTGAAACCCTACTTATCAACAAAAGTCCAACCATCGCCAACAGCTGCAGTAACAACAGCCTCAGCTTATTTTCCTGGATAGCAGACAGGACACTTAAGAATTTTCTCTTAACTGTTTGGGGAATTTGGAGATGTCCTGTATTAACGTATTTGTAAAGTATCAGTATGAACTGATAAGTTGATTTCTGGACCTGTTTTCTTTGAGAAAGATATCTTGACTTATATGGATGACTTCTCAGGATAGTTAAGCCAATTCAGAAAAGATAAAGCTTTAAGGGGCCTCAGCCTTAATGGTAATGCCACTGTAGGTAAGTCACTGAATTAAGAGCTGAATTTTCTCCTGGTATTGTATTAGAAGACTTTGTCTTCCGGAAAATGCACATAAGTGCAGTGACATCTTTGTTATAGGAATTGACAGGTGTGGCTCTGTAACAGATGATGTGTATTCTCTGGTATTCCCCGATATGGAACATTTTTTCCATATGAATACTTTCTTTCTTTGAGAGAAAGGGTGTTGCACATAATTTCCAGCACTTTCTGGGTTATGCTGTTAACTTCACTAATGGTCAAGCTTGTAAGTTAGCATGACTGGTTTTTCCCTTACAGGTTTATTTTTGAAAACTTGATCAATTTGGGAACCAGCTTATTTGAATTGCATACAGGTTTACAAATAATATAACTAATACTAAGATGATTTCACTGAAGGTATAAAACTGTGGTTTAAAAATGTCATTTGGGGTTGCCCTAATGTCTGTTTTCTGTCAGTACTATATCCCCCAGGCCACCACACATAAAATGCTATAAAGCAATTTATCTGAATTATTGAAATTAGCACAACATCTGAAAGCTATCTTGTATTTACTAATTGTATTTTACAACTATAGTACTGCATAGAAACTGAGGATATTCTAACATTCAAATTTAGATTGAGTCTATTCAGCATATTCTATTACCTGTGCTCAAATGCTAGAATCATGTTACAACTTCATTTGCTGCAATTTTTAATTTGGTGTCCCAATAAGGAACTGGCATGCAAGTACTTGTAACATCTAAAATATACTTTTTTTTTTCAAAGCCAGTCTACATACTTGTTTTTAAAGATAGTTCATACCTGAATATTTAACTGCAGCCAGAGGGTTGTATATTTTAGTGGTTTGTTTTGCAGTGCAAAATTTGTATATTTGTTTATAATCAGCACCATGTTAATGTATATTGACTTTTGGTATGTGTAAGTTTCAATGGAAATATTAAAACATTTATAAAACATCACTTTTCAGAGGCTTTTAAGATTACTAAATTAATATTTCTAGTACACTGACATGCCAAGATGAGGACAACGCCAGAATGGTTCTGTACTATTGTATTCACTTTTCTCTGGAGTTTCCTTCCCAGCTTATTCACTTCCCCACCCAACGCTGCATTGCTGGACCAGCGCTATGATGCACGTACCATCCCCAGATGACAGCCACCCCGTTCTAAGGTCTGTGCTTGTGCTACTATTTCTAGTTTAGCTTCAGTATGTATAGCTGAACGTGAAGTTGGTCTGTTTCTCCTGGAAGTATGTATAAGCTGCTATCCAACAGCAGGCTGGTAACTAAAAATGTTACCTTCTCCCAGTCCTGTTCAAACGTAAGATAAAATGAAACGTCAGTGGGCTTGAGAAAATTAACAATAAATTTCACAATAGAGGAGGCAGAACTGCAGTGCACTAAAGGTTAACTGTCTTTGTTACTGACACGTTTATGTATAGCATATCTATAATAGTACTGTTCTGTCAAAGCCCTAAGGAAAGAGGCAGACAGCTTGTGCTGCTAAACATAAGGGAGAAAACCTACATGCTCAAGGCAGGCTTATCTAACAAGGTATGGTGTTGGACATGTACTCCAGCCTTCTTTAAAACCCTGCTGAATTATAACATACACACTACATAACTTTGACTAAGGGTGCAAGAGACATTAACAATTATTTAAAAATTCATTAAAATATTCAACTTTATTAACAGTATATTTACATATTTTTTTCCTGCTCTTGGTCAACCATGGTGAATGTTCAAAGGTAAAAAAAGCATTAAGCAGTAACCACAAGATGAAAACATTTTAAACCTATACAATACTTTATACATAAATTTATACAAAGGAACACTTAAATAATACAACTGGACACAAAAATATACACTTTTAGAGAAATTCACATCAGTAATTGTATAAAGCTCTCTTCTGTACTAAGGGGTCCTGAAAATTTAGGACTAAAACATTAGCTCTGTAATGTAAAAGGGTTATTGTGACAGTCCTCAAAGGCCACTATATAGCACACTGACATATTCAAGGCTATCAGCTTATATTTCAGTCTGTGTATTCAAGTTTTGAGGTCCTTTTATGATTATGCAAACATCAGAAATATAGTGGTATAATAAATGGTACTTATGAAAGCAGAGTTTTAGAGCCAATATTAAAATTTGCAGGCCCAAAACACCCACTTAAAATTTAAACAAGTATTTGATACTACTGTTTGTTCAAAAATAGAAAGAGTAAATGCACTTACATAAAAATAACTTTTACTGTTCAGCAAGCGTGCTCATGTGATTTTTATATTAGTATAAACTTAAAAAAACAAACAAATCCACCATATGACTTTTTAAAATAAATGATACCAATTCATCTTTCCCCTAGTCGAGTACATTTACATTAAGGCTTTGAATCATCTGACCCACGATTTTACAACATTAAAATGAATGGGTCCACATGGATGCTAGTATGTCTCATTGAGACTTAGCATGAATAGAATTAAAGCTCACCACCTCAAGGAAACAGAAAGACACATGCTCATACCTTAACTATATTCCTTTTTGTCTCCAAACTAGAACATAAAGTTTAATAGTAACAGTGTTTCATGGCAAGAGACGAATACTTAATATATTTTTTTAAAAGTATATTATTAATTTAATGGCAACATCTTTGGAGAAACTTCCAGTTTTTGTTGTTTTTGTTTTTAAACGCCTATGAATGTCATGCAAAAAGGTATTTCTTAAGACTACCTTAAGAAGTTGTTTCTGATGGAAGTGGAATGTGTATCCCAAACTGCAGATGAAAAAAAGCTAAAAAGTCTTCCTGGATTTTTTTGTCATACGTTTGTATCTTGCAATAATGGTTCTTTAGCTTCACCAGGAGCTTGTGGACTGTGGGGATGGCTGTGGCTGCCGCAGTGTTTCTTCCAGTTGCTGGATCGTACGCTTAAGTTGGTGTGTTCAGGAATAAACAAGGCAACAAGTAGTGCCAATAGCACAGAGCACGCTCCAAATAAGAACGGGGGTCCAGGAATTATAGAATTCTGAGGAAAAAAATAGACAATTAACACCACAAAATATAATTAAGCCTTTAGATGTGTTAACATACTAAGAAGGCTAATTATACATATCTTAAAAGTAGAAAGATTTTTTTCTTGCTATGCTAGCCAATATAGTATTTGTCTCCATGCAGAGTCTTTAAGAAATCTGTAATGATGAAGTTTCTGATTTAGGAGAGGAAGCACATGCTATTTACTAACATTTGCTAACTTCCTTTTCTAGTGCAACTTTTATGAAACAAATAGCTCTTCAGCAGTAGGCTTTCTGCCCTTTTATGTACTTGAAGTCTGGACTTCACTATGTATAGCATGCTCCCTGTGAGATACCTGGGGAGATTTAAATCTAGCATCTTCTCCCTACTAACCTTAAACTTGGTTCTTTTCTCTCCTTCCCTTCAAGGTACCATTTGCTTTTTTAGTTCCAGACAGGTACATGCACACAGCACAACTGTATGAAAGCAGTGCAGAAAAGTTTTGTTTGCAGTCTGAACAATGAGTATGTCCATTATCATTCAATTTCACTGCTGTTTACAGAGTGGACTTCCAAGAACCACATTAACAAAAAAAAGTACTGAATAGAATTCTGCAAAGAAGGTAAGGGAAAAGCTTTGGCTTGTAACTTAATCAGTTAGGCACAGCTAGACAGCACTGCAATGTAACAGCTGAAGAGAAGTATCCCTTATCCTGCTGCAGCCAGTACAGTCACCTGTTGAATTTCCTCAACAATTTATCATCTATTAGGAACTTAAAAAAATACAGAGGCCTTGGCTAGAAGGCTTAAAGGACACCACGACCCAAATGCGTCATACCTGAGAGGTAAATACAGTGTCAGAGACCTGCTCAGTAAGAGAAGAAAACAGTGGGGTTGTGTAGTTATTAATTCATCTTTCCTTTCTCTTTGGAAAGGTTGTCAGTTGCCTAACTACTAAGAGATCCAGCTAATAGGAACAAAAACTGAACCATAGTATCTAGTCTCAAGCCAAAGCCTGTGAGAGTGACTTAAGAACCTATTTTTACATGCTTAATATACAGTCAGCCTGACAAAATGTAATGCAGCATCATAGTCAGGAACCACTAGAGACATGGTCCCTTCCCCATTCCTTTTTTTTGGGAATCAGTCAGTAAAAGAAGAGTACCTGTTGTAAATGGTATTGTGTGACAACACTGCTTCCTGGTGGTGATTCAGGCATGGGGAGTTCATTCAGTTCAACGTGAAATATATAGAATATAAAACCATAAAGTGCTGGTCCCAAACCATTACACAAGCCTCGAATTCCTGTTATCATCCCTTGAACCACACCTGAAAAAAGCAAGATGGTCTGTTGTCTATCTACATCACACGCATATATATATATATATGTAAAAATGATTTTAATAGATTATGAACACATCAGTAAGACTTTTACACTGATGCAAAAAGGAAAACTTCTCTCACTGCTGTTGGACTGTGAGTGGCAATAAACAAAGGGTGCAGACAACTTGTCTTCATGGTATATATTTTTTTTTCCTATCTCCCTATAGGCATAGAGTAATGCTTCCTATGCCATGCATATTTAGAGATCAGTATATACAACATCCTTGCTCTCACAGTCTCACGCAGCAGCAGAAGCACTGCATACAACCTGTACAACAAAGCCAACTTGCATCAAAAGTAATGAAAACAACCAGCTTTAAATATTGTACTATCTTTGGGCTCTGACTGTTTTTGCCTCTGGGCCAGAAGGACTTGTCATGCACATATGGCAGCTTTAAAGTAGATTTTAACTTTTTGTGACCTGTGCTCAAGTATATAGGCTACCACGATTAAGGACAACTCACTAGACGTGTTTAGCTTCACAGTCATCTTTGACTAGAATTCAAAGGGTTAGGACAACACCTACCTTGTTGGTCAGCATCAGCAGTTCGTGAAACCAGTGCACTTACAGCTGGGAAAGTAATACTGGACATGGCTGCAACAGCTCCAGCTGCCCACATCATCCTGCAGAAAATAAAGATTCAAAGTAACTGTTCAGCCGGGACAGCATTCTGCAGAGGGAGCACATATATGTATACGTGCATGTTTGTAAGTATCACATTCAGATATTAAAATGGAATTTACATACCACGGTTCTGATCCAAAGCCATACCACGCAAGTTGTAATATTTGAAATCCTAGACCCAGTAGGATGGTGTTTTTATTTCCAATGGACCGCATAAGTAAACTCAAAACTATTGTCTGATAGAGCAAGGAACAAGGTACAAGGGAAAAAAAATATTAATCTAAATGTTAAATACATGCAAATACATTAATGCATTAAAAAAGCTAAGTTCAAAAGCAGTATTTGCCAAGTAGTCAGGAGTCCTGCCTCTACCAAAAAAAAAAAAATTAAAAAAATCATTTAGCAAGTAATATAAACAAACTATCACCCCTTATTTGATACATAAGAGGATTTAGTTTTCCCAACACAAAACACTTTGGATATTAATGAACCAAACCCTGTTTGGCGAGCTGTTTTATTCATCTAAGTTAGTTAAAGTAGACGTGTTAATAAACTGTTAGAGGCTTAGAAAAACAGCTAAGAGAAGGTGACTCATGTTTCTGGAACCACAACATTATGGAAGTTCTCCACAGTGCTTAGCTCTTCTAGAGTTACTCAGTGAATTACGTAGAATTAACTCACCTGTGCAATAATGGAAAGAATCCCAAGGACTGCTATAAATGCTGCTACACTTTCAGATGAAAATCCCATTATCTGTATAAAAAAACAAGAATGGCAATTTGATTATTGACCAAGAACATGTATGTCATATCACATGTATCAGTGTGGGAACACACAATGCAGAAAACTGGTATTATTCAATTTAAATTGAAAATTTTCTAACTAAATTCCTAACTTAAAAGATGTATATATTTTTCCACTAAAAAAAGTGGAAGACACAAAAAGCAATGGCATAAATGGAAAACAAGTAAACGATTCCCTCAAAGTAATAAAGCAGTTTAAAATAGTGAACTTCATAATCCAAGAATAATGCAAATACTTATGGAATAGAAGTTGCTTTAATGTGTTCATCTCTGTCTCTACAAACCAAAAGCAAACATAACAGCGAGAGTACTTAACTGCTGCAAGCTTTTAAATTACACTAGTTACCTCTACTTTTTATTCAGCACTATTGTAAACTTTCCTATAAATTTACTTTTGTTCAAATCCATATCGAAATGTTACATTACCTGTCTGAGGTATAGGAAGAAGCTAGAATATTGACCTGCCTCCGGGAGGTAGGAAAGAAAGACTGTTATGCAGATTAGCAGCACAACTGAGTCCTGGCCAACTTTCTTCAGGGACTATGGCAAGAAAAAAAATAATGGAAAACATTTAATTGTCATATTCAGAAAAGCATACCTAATAAGAAACTGGAATTAATGAATCAATTAATGAAATCATTACGTGGCACCACCAAAACATTTTCTGTGCGTTTAGCAAGATTGTTGGCAAAAGTATTGGCAGCAATGCAAGATTAAACTTGATAAAAGATGGCTTTGTATTTTTTTTTTTAAGCTTGAGATGTAAATTCAATCACTTTTTTCAAGTTCAGCACAAGCATCACTCCATATTTAACTAGCTTACTGCAAAAGGGTCAGCCTGTTCCCACGAAATGGGTGCTCCCCAGGATGCTGGCCTCATCTTCTCTGGCAGCGATTCTGGTACAGCAACAAGAATAAAACAAATGTCTAACAAGGCGATTGCTGTAGCTAGGACCACAACCAAGCTGTCTCCATAGACTCGACCAAGGTAGGCACCGATAGCAGGGCTGGTAACTAAACTTGCTGCAAATGTTGCTGAAACCTGAAACAAATAACAGCTGGTAAGATCTTCAAGGACACAATTCAAAAGTGTTATTACAATGGTAATAATTACAGAAAAGGTTTTACTATGCTTGTATTGTATTTAAGTTAGAAGCAGAATATTCAAGAGGAGCTCCAGGAGTGGGTGACAATAACAAGTAATCAGAAAAACCCTACTCCAAACTGAACCTGACTTGCCAGGGAGGGAACAAAAATAGTGATTTTGAAAAGCTTTACCTACTGAAGTATTAAGCACTGAATACCACAGAGACAGAGAGAGTTAAAAAAATACATACCAAACCATAGGCCATACTTCTTTCATGTTCTTGTGTTATGTCTGCTACATATGCAAAAACCACTGAAAATGTCACTGCAAAAACTCCAGAGACAGATATAACAGCAAAGTACCACCTAAAAAAAATTACATACAAAAATTAGAACACATAAAATGAAACAAAAAGTCTGTACTTAAAATCCAAGTACAATTCAACAGTTACTGTCTTGTCCAAGTTTTCCTGACAAGTATTAAGATAAACATAAAGCCAATATGAATGCACCTGGATACAGCTGTATGATTTCTCCTATGCACTGACCACAAAGATAAACAGTGTAATTTTGTGACATGTACAAAAAGCTGCTGTGATTTAACACTTCCAGGAAGCTAGGTGTTGATATGTCTGTGACTGAAAGCAAGTCGGGAACTTCAGTATTTGCAAACTGGTCATTGAGAGCTCTCCACATAAGCCTCGTCTTTACACTAGACAGTAGCACTGACGTCATTCGAAACCAGCTACACTGGGAAATGAGCTGCTTCCAGGAAAGGGACGAGGAATCCATGTGACCAGAGAGAAAACTGGAAAGGCATGTGGAGCTGCCTGAACAGCTGCCTCCTCCCTGTGTCACTGCAGTCTGCATTATTTCAGCTGCAACCTGAGGTACAGCGCACAGGTAGTCCAACACCGAGTTCCGACTCGAGCAGTGAACTCGGGCAGTACCTGAGTAATGTATGTGCCAGTTATGACCTTACTCGACTTGCACAGCCTGTGAAAGCTGATGGATTTTAAAGCTTGAGAAACAAAAGTACAAAATTGAAGCAACATTTTGCAAATAGTTAATTCATGCATAAGGTAAGTTTTCATTTCTTTGCAGGTGGTTAGTTTTAGAGTAACATGGACACAAAAAAGCCTTGTTACCCTTTCTTGGGTGGCATTCTGAAACACTTGGCAAATGTGCTAGAAGTAGTAAGTGGGGGCTAAAGCACAGCTACTCCACTTTGACTCCATTCCCCCAACTTTGCAGTGAAATAATACAAAAGCCTCAATGTTGCATGGAGCAAATAATATTTTATCAGCAATACTACAAGCATAAGGATTAGACAACAACCTAGACAAGAAGCATGCATCTAGTGTGAAAGACTGCACTAACCATGGGCTGATCTTCATTAGTGGTATTGGTGCACAGGTAAAAAATACTGTTAGCAGCAGGAAGGACTTCCGTCCCCACACATCAGACAGGGCACCTATGAGCGGGGCACTGAGGAACGATAGCAAGCCCTAAGTGAAATAGAAAGAATGCTTCAGTTAGAACCGTGATGGCCAGCCATGCCACTAGCTGACAGTGGACTGGGCTCTGTTTTTACAAAACTTTATGACTATAGTGCAATGCATCAAAGGCAACATGGTCAAGCATTCCTAATCTTCTACCCCATAGTTGGTTATATAAAATTCGAATTTTAAAACCCCAAAACCCCAGAGCTACACAAAGCTCAAGAATGAGGATCCAGCAATACTAGCAGTTTTATGAACTGTATTTTGTTCTACATTTGGAATTTGCATGAATATAAATAACTGAAAATACCCTACTAGAGCAACAAGTTTTAAGATCACATACATCGTTTTGGATCAGTTAACTACCTTTTTATTTTGTGAACTCAAACAACAGATATAGACCAAACGCTATCCTACAGAAAATAAAATGATTCGTATTACCTTTGTTGGCACTACTTTGATCTTGTATTTTTTATACCATGAAAACTCTACTGAAAGTTTTTCTCATCTGGCAGTCATTTCTAAATCCCACCAACCATTTGCATGAAACTATTTGCAATTACTTGAACATTTGTCACCCTACCTTTACTCCTTGAATTAAACCATTCATTAGAAATGTATGTTTTGGGAAGGTTTCATGCAAAACCTGGAAAAGAGATAAGAACACTTATTTACCCAATATTTACTATAGATAGTACTCATAATGCATCCATCTTCTACAGTGTGGTACATCCACACCAGCTTCTATTTCCATGGATTATAGACAGATCTTAAAAAGTCTTGAAACTTTAAGACATCCAAAGTTATGCAAGAGTAATACACCCAAATCACTAAGAAAAATCAAAGTCTATACTTCTACTTAGTAACCGTTATTTTCAAGTTCATTATCCAACAATTTAGTTTCAAGCTTATTTCCTGAAATTACATAGAAAGAATGCTCCAAATACACGAAATCCATCACCTCAGCAAAATTCATAGAAAGGGAGGAAATAACCAAGCGGTCTCCTTCCCTGTTCTTGCTTTGCAAAGAACAATATGAATAAAGTGAATGACAAAAGCACTCTTTGGTATAATCTCTGCAGACGTTTGCTATACTTTACTAATATAATACTAAATAATACATTGGAGTCTCCCCTTCAACAATGGGTAAGGTCTACCTGTATTATTTTCGTTGTAAGATATCAAAATGACTTTTTTTTCAAACAGCACATGCCACAAAGTTGTTACTCTAGCTGTAAGCACCAACATTTCAAGAAAACAGAGTAAAATGCCTTACTGTAGGTAAGGAGACAACCCTGATGCAAGCATGAAGCACAAATCTTAACTGGGGAGGCACAGGGACACCTTCAGAATTGCCAAGTACATTTATTTATCAGCTATGCCATCTAAGTATTTTCTCCCTCAATTTTGGATTTTACCAGAAACACACCACAAATAACCTACAATTTAATTCACGTGTAAGTTACTTTGAGGGTGTAGCTTTACTGAATAGAGGCCTCAGTTGCTACAGCACTTTGAGAAGGATTCGCTTCGTCCAATTTCAATATCGGAAGTCTAAGTAGAACACAACCTATAAAAGTTATTTCAACCCAGATTCTCCACACTACTGTTGTCTGTAGGAGGCTGGAAAGAGAGAGACATCGTCATTCTGAAGCGGCTCTCGCAGCTCAGTGACTGGAGCCTAGATGTGAAGGTTACAACAGGCACCGCTCTCCAGTCTGACAGTGTTGCCTGAGACGGTTTCCATTCAGTGCCTGGCTTCAAGTTTGTAACCCAGAGACTGCTCGTGGTTAACATCAGCTTACAGACCTGCACCAAGATGGCATTTTAGGTGGAGTTTGCTTGGAGATCTTTAAGCCTTTGTTCTATCTCATTAGTAAACGTGTCATTCTCAAAGACTAAATCCAAATGGAGAGCAACCAACTGGACTAGAAAAGAACTGTGTACAAACACATCGCTATGGATGTTGCACTGATCATAGGGAGGCTCTAACTGCTGTAACAGGGTCTGCTGTGAAGCTTGGTTCTAAAAGCACAGCTAGGTGAGCAAAGAACTTCTTGCACACACACACACACACACACACAAGTAAGCTTCAGTGTCAGCAGACTGCCACGTAAATATGTCATGCTGCTACACTGCTTTAATTAATTTTGAATTTCTGACCCCATATAAAAATAAAGTAAACCAAAAAACTTTGTACTTGCACAACAGAGCAGCTCAATGATACCCACTTTTCATTTAATTCAGTTATTTGATGCTTTTGCAGGAATTGCCCCATCTCCCATGCAACAAGAAAAAGTTTAAGCACGTCACTTACCACCAGAGTGGGTGCTGTTAAGAGTCCCCAAGCAAAGAACTCCAAAAATATCACTATCACGGCGTGGTAGACACTAGGTGAACCTATTCCTTGAGGCTAAAACAAGAGGAAAACCAGGTCATTAAAGCATCTGACAAGCTGTCATAATCACATATCTGAACACTATAAACAGAAGGGTTAAGAAATGAAACAGAACTCAGAACATCTGAATGCAGTTGCCCAAGCTAGCTGGTACTAGGTGAAGTTCCCTTTTTAACCTTTTGCTGCAAATGTGCTGAAGTGTCAGTGCCCTGTGGAGTACAAAGTGCACCCTCATCTCAAATTAAAAAATGAACTGCTCATACTGCCAGGCTGGGAAACAAGGATGCTACTGAAAGCAGAAACAGACTCTACTGAGGACTAGATTTTTTTTTCTAAAAAAAAAAAAATTTTTATATATATATATATATATAAAAGATTATAAAATATATATAAATAAAAGATACAAAGTAAGAGACTTCAATTCTTTGGTGATTTGGTACAATCAGAAGCAGCTTTTGAGCACGTAAGAGCATGGGTGGGATAACCTGCTCATCTCATGTATTCTTCTGAACTGCTACCTGTCCAACAACATGCCATATTTGCAAATTAAAGAACCAGTGCACTAAGCATTTTTATATGAATGCAGTACAAATAACCCATCAGAAATCTCATACGCGGGCTGTAAGCTCAGAGGTGCTGCCTTAGCATCTGTCCCAGCTTCGTGTAACAAGCTGCTAATGGAGAGGCACCGGCTCGGTCAGGCCTGGCGCTTACAGTGAGCGAGCGCACCAGCCCAAGCCCCAGCAGGCTGCGTGGGATCCTAGCAGCGCGTGGAGATGTCTGCTGGGAGGGAGGGAAGGTGGCGCGGCCAGGCTCTTCTCAGGCGCGTTCAGCGACAAGAGCAGAGGCACAAACCGAGATACAGGAAATTCTACTGAAACTTTCAACAGAGCAGAACACAACCCAGGTTGCCTGGTAAGGCTGCAGAACCCCCGCCCCCTAAACTCGCCTGGACACAGCCCTGAGCAAACTGCTCTAGTCGATCCTGTCTGGAGGAAGGGCTGGGTAGCTAAACCAGAGATGTTCAGAGGTGCCTTCCAACCTCAAATGCTATACAATGTTAACTTACAGTTAGGTGACACTAGAGTCTTTCTTTGATTACAAGATGGATGCAAGTCATAGCCAGCTTTTTTTTTTCTCCCCCCCAGATTTGAACTTCTTCCAACAGGGAAAAAAAAAAAAAAAGCCTTTTGAACAACCGTACGAAATAAATACAGAAAGCCACATGGACCATTCACCCTACAGCTAGAAGATCACCATTTTCAGAAGTAGTTTTATCAATACATGAAAGGTAAGCTACAAAAGTACCTTAATACTATGCTATTTTTCTTCCCAATCTCTCTTCAGTAACTGTTCATTTAGATCTCTGCTATTTGTTTCAGCCTTATTCTCTTAAACAGGTAAATTAACAGTCTTCACAGGTACAGAAAGTAGCTATAATTATTTTCACTTCCCACAATTCCTTCCTCTTTCCACCCACAATCCCTATTTTGGGTTTGCATTAAAAATTTATGTCGTTCTGCACAAACCAGAAGTAACAGTCTTAGCTGTTTGCCTCAGTCTGCTGCAGAAAATCAGGTTTGTTCTCATATTCCCCCAATTCCTTTCCAGTCATCGCCTCGCGACCCCTCCCAGGTGTTGCAGCCGGCAAGGCAGCAGTGGTGCGATCACAAACCACCCTCTCCCTGAGTGCCAGAGGTCAGAGCCATCTCTGAGCTCAGCAGCTCTGGCTCAGTGCTGCCCTAGTCCAGGACCCTGCAGGTTCCTGGGTATCGCACACAGAAACCAAAACAGCTGAATGAAACCAAGAGCTGTTCAGCACAACCAAAGCGTTTGCCATTTTAGAAGAATACATGAGGTGACTGCTGCCCTCTGCCATGTCATCAGCAAGCAACACTGAGCTGATGTTTCCATTACTATGGCAGAAACAAGCCTGCAGTGGCATCTAGACCACAGGGGTTAAACTTCCTTCCATTTTTATTGCTCACTTCTCACAAGTACTGTTATTTGTTCTTACCTGCTAAAGCAGAAGTAATTTAGTGACATCTAGATCCGTGTGTAACTCAGTGCATTTGATGAGTGCTTCAAAAATGCATAGCCTTATGTAAGGTGAATTCCATCAGGTCATTCAGAAAGGCAGAATTACTGCTGATACCACTTAACTGGTGTTACTGCCTCTCTTTAGGTCACTCACAGCACACACCTGACAACATGCACACGGACAATATTAAGCATTGCCTTCTGTGATACGGCCACGCAACTGCGGAGAGTAACACAAAAACACTGGGAGACTGTTCGATGGGATAGTGACGGCACAGTCACCCTTTTCAAATGCTACTAGTGAAATACTGAAAGTACTTGTGTGTAACAGCCTGTAGGCAGCCACAGCTTTGCTTCCCCCACAGACTTGTCGATGGTCTTGCTGAGATGGTGGAGGGAAACAGATTTCATTAAGGTCACTGCAAGTTTATACTTAAGACAGGACCATCCCACATACACTGGAAGAGAATTCAAGTACCGGCACGTTAAACATGTCACTGACTCCTAGCTGAGGCTCAGGACGGGAGCATGGGGCTCACGGATGGCCCTGCTCCAGGTGCCTGCATCGGGTGCGACCGGTGAGGTGCAGGCAGCGGGAGGAGGCTGGGGCTGCTCGGCATGGGGTGACACGGACACACCGCGTGCCAAGACTAAGCCAACTCAAGGAGTCTGAGGTGCCTCTGAATCAGGTGAGTTTATAAAGCCTGTGCAAGAACACCAAAGTGGTAAGCACTAAAACCCGGCATACACCCAGAACTGCCAAAGCTGGGGCAGGAGGAGGGAGGGACAGCAGACCTGCTGCGACAGCAGAGGAGAGGAGCCGCCTCTGCGCAGGGGCCAAGAGGTGCCCCTCTATAAAGGGACGCGAGCGGTGGAGGAGCACCGCGCCCTGGCCTGACCTGCACCACTCGCTGCAGGGACCCACCGGAACCTGCGGCGGAAGGAGAGGCTTTGCAGAGCCCGTGGATGTTTTTTCCCCTTTTGCTTTCTTTCTTTTTTCCTTCTTCTTTTTCTTCCTTTCAACATCAGGATCAATAAACAAAAGAGACAGTAAGTTAACTTGATGGAAGTAAATATTTTTGCCTCTGATGGTGCCTCATTAAGCAGCTGCATACTCTTGCAGGTAAAAGAGTTACAATGTTTTCTTTGATGTGAAATAGTTTCAAAATAAGCCAATCAGACTGGAAACTGTACACTTAGATGCTTGATTAATTACTGGTTTGCTAATTGCAGACATTTAAGACATGGGCCCTTTTCATTTACCTGTCTCCCATAATGTCAAATAGCACGTCGGGCAGGCAAAGAAACCAACCAGACTGAGCACAGGAGACTAATTAAACAGTACGTTGCAGCAGAACAACAACCCAAGCATAAATAAGTTTTTGTTGTCATTATACTCTGCTATAGCAGATTTTATAATTCTAAAAATTAACTTTTAATAAAGTTCTCTGAACAGTTATTTGAAGGTAGAAAGCATCACAACCTTGTGTCTGTTATCCAGCAACAGATCTATGTACTTCCATCTAACATTTGTAGCCTGTTTTACTCCACTGTATTAAAAACAACCGAAAACTGGTCACAACTCCCCCCATAAGTTTGTGCTCTGCCTTTGTA
Source organism: Anser cygnoides (assembly GCF_040182565.1). Taxonomy (NCBI): domain Eukaryota; kingdom Metazoa; phylum Chordata; class Aves; order Anseriformes; family Anatidae; genus Anser; species Anser cygnoides. The sequence goes on along the minus strand of NC_089880.1, from coordinate 4,241,093 downwards.
ATGGTGGGAGACACTGAACACAGCACCAGAAGTACCACTGAAAGCTGCTGTTATAAAATCCTTTCTGGTCTCTTGGCAAACGAAAGTTGAAACATAAAGGACACCTGGAAATATGCTGTGTCTTAACCACTGACCAGTAATCACTCTAGAGAGAAATAGTTCTGAAACACAACGTAATGTAACAACAATCACTCTGCTTCTACTACTCATTCTAAAATATGTGCATCTAACATTTGTACGAGGTGACCTCGTACATTTCTAACTTTACAAAAAACAAGAAACCGGCTCCTGAAAAACATCAACGTCCGGCACTGGAGCTAGTTTTCCTCCCTACCACCAAGTCACCATCAGTTGGTCACCAGTTTGATCAACAGCTGCTGTGACTGTGACACCTCCCTTTTCTCCATTAGGGTTCCAAAAGAGAAACAGAAGGGTGATCCCGGATTTAGCCAACCAAAATCTCTCTTTATTAACGACTCTCTCGCAACAATAGCGCTGCGCTAGAAGAGTACCATCACCTGCACACAATGTTGCACAGCGGGAAGAAATCCCCAGGCACGGATACATTGTAAGTGATGCCGCTCGTCAGTTACGAGCACACAAAAAGCTCGGGCCCCAATTGCCAGACCACTTAGCGGGTACCTCTAAAAACAGAGAAAAAAAAAAAAGAAGCGGCGGAGGAAGCCAGACGGGCGGGGGGCTGCCAAGCGCCTCCCGCAGGCTCCCAGCCGCCCTCCCCGGGGCTCGCCGGCCCGCTCCGTGCCGGGGGGGGGCCCACCAGCGGCCCCTCAGGAGGCTCCCGCCCGGCCGCGGGCGCGCCCCGCAGCCGCGCGGTGCCCCCGGCCCGGCCCTGCCCGCTCATTGTGCGGCCGGTCCCGTGCGGCCCCCCCCGCCCGCCCGCCCGCCGCCGCCTGACGGAGCCGCCCCGCCGCCGCCCCGCGCGGCCTCACCGTGCCGCCGTCCTTAATGATGATCTTCTTGGCCAGCATGACGCTGCGGTTCGCGGCGCGTTTCTTCTTCTTGCCCCCCTGGCTCATCTTACCATCCTACGGCCCGGCGCGGCGCCGGGCGACCAGCGCGGCCTGGCCTGGCCTGGCCTCCCCGCCCCGGGCCTTCGCCTCCCGCCGCCGCCGCAGCCTCTCAGGCACACGCCGCCATCTTGGCCAGCCGCCCCGGCCGCCGCCGCGCCTCACGCGATCTCCCCATTGGCCTCCCGCCGGTCACGTGGCCGCGCCGCGCCGCCCGGCCGGCAGTGCCCGCCCGCCTCAGCGGCCGGGACCTGTCCCTGTCCCCGTCCCCTCGGCAGGTGCGGCCGCCTCACGGCCCCGGCCGGCGGCGCGGGGCTCCCCGCCTCGGGGTCTCCGCTCGGCTCGGGGGAGGCCGAGTGCCCTCGGAGCGGCTGGCCGCCCCGGGCACCGATTCACCGCTGTCTGCAGGCAGCTGGCCGGCAGGGACCGGCCTCCGCAGGGCATTTCTCCAGCGGAGAAAGCCGAGGAACGCACTGCTGTTCGGTGTGCGCGGCTTGTAAACCCCTCGGTGCTGATGTCTGTGCGCACCAAGCGCTGTTACATCCGCTGCCAGGCACAGCTCTCCATGCCCATACCCACACAATACCAGTCTTTTTTCTGTGCTCCTTTATGACTGTCCTCAGGCCTCCATCTCCATCCCACTTCCTACATATTCCTGTCACCCCAGCTCCTACAACATCCCTGTTTCTCTCAAAACCGCGTTCCCTGTCCATACAAACAGGGGCTGCTATGCTGAACCTACACCCTAACGCACAGACCCGTGCTCTAGCTCAGCTACAGCACAGTGTTAGTTAACTAAGGGTGCAAACCACTCCTCACTTAAGCTCATGTGGGCTTAAGATAACCCATTAGCCTTAGCCCAAGCACACCCATGTCTCATTATAATGCAGCTTTTAAGGATCTTGGAATTTTGTGAGGCATAGTCCCAGTCAGTGGATTTAGTCTGGTCTCACAACACGACAAAGGCCAGTACACTAGCTCATGATACAGAGCATGGATTTACTGGGCTACCCACAGGGAAAAATGGATGCTTGCTATTACCAGTCATTTGTTACAAGTCTTAATGAAATTATGTAAAATATGTGACAATTCTGTGGAAAAAATCCCACGTTCCATGGTTACTCACTCCTTTATTTGAAAAGGAAGGGGGACCTAAATTTTGGCACGGTTTCAAGTCCATTCCTTGGAGAGAGTGCTGTCACATTTTGGTGGGAAAGTCACACACGTATATATGATGTGTAAGGAACTCAGGTTAAAAGGTTACCACAGCTATATATTAGCGATGACATTCTGTGACTAGGCTGATTAAACAGCTGTTTTTCCACCCGTACATTTATATTAGACCAACCTTTGTTATCAGTGTCATTATCCAAAAATAAATGCATCTTAAGAGAAATAACAAGTTTGCTTATGTAGGTGGAACAAATGGCTCAAGTACGAATTCATAAATTTAGAATAAAGTCTAGATAAACATGACTTGCTTTTGTTGTCATGAATTTCAGCCAGCTACATATCTTCAAATTGCAAACTTCACTTACCTACATAAGTCCTGACACAATCCACTCTACCATTACTTAAGTGAGACAAATTCCTGACAAACATTCAGCTTCCTGAAGAAGAGAAACAAAAGTTTTGTCTGTTACATCCAAACACCTGTACTGCTCAACCTCCAGTACAAAGCTAATGCATAATGCTAACCTTTAGCTGAAGATTTTACATCTTTTTTGAATTGGAATGAAAAAGGACAAAGCACTTACATTCCCAAGGGAAAACCTTGATTTTGAAGCACCAGTAATTGTTTTAAAGAGTTTTAGTAAGGACTCCTTGCTTTTAGGCCAAACCCAAATTACAGCATCCCCCGATGCCCTGTTCTAATGCTCTTTTGGTCAGTTGATGAGTAGTTCCTTTCCGTTACCTAATGGGCTAAAAAATGCAGTATAAATCATACTGATTCCCCCTAATTCAGAGTGTAATTGATGAAAAGAACAGACAGAATAGGAGTCCTGAAAATTATTGGTGCATAGCTGGTGAAATGATTTTATTATATAGATCTCTGGAAGGCACAGGGAAATATGTTATTCACCTTCCATAGCAATGCCTTTGTGAACTCTGTTCAGGTCTTTGATCTGTTGTAAATTATACCTATAAAAAACCCTCAGATTCTAAATTGTAGCAGTCAATAGACTGTGCTGTGTTCTAGACAGTGTATTGTATAGTACTTTCCACTGCTATCAAAACTATTAAAAAAAAAAAACAACACACCAACAAAACACCACACAAGCTACTGAATCACGGTCTGTCTCCTGCTAACTTGTGGCAAAACTCTTTCCTATGGATTACAGTATCTTACACTGCACATCATACAATACCCTACTTCCCAAAAAGCTCTTGAAGAACTTTAAAAAGATGGATCACTACTTTCCTTACATGAAATTAGATACCTAGAGTCTTTGCAAAGCAACTTGTAAAAATCGCATGAGGTGCTAAAGAAGATGCAAGCCTAGAGTGCAATAGTGTTTCTCAGCTATAAATCAGGAATGTTTCCCTTGGAGTAAAAACAGTGAAGTAATGTTCTCATTTATACCCACGAAGCCAGTTTATGGCACAAACAGCATCCCCCCAATAATCTGCTCACTACTGGCAGCATAACATTAGGCAAAAAGTTCCAGAGTGAGTTTTCATTCAGAAGCACTTTTACAGAGATCTCCTCACACTGTGCAGCCTGATTAAACATACCAGTAACTCACTCTCACTTACAGACAAGTAAAGACTAAGCCTTGCAAGATCAAGAATAGGAATAGAAAATCTTGCAGCTCCCTGGCCTCACACCAACGCTGTGAGGAATTGTATCAGATGTTCCCTACAACCTCATGTTCAGGAACTCTATTTCTGAAGGAGATCTGGATTTTCAGACTAGATGAGAGTGCAGAGACAGACAGCCACCAGAATACTGCTGGAATGCATTCACAAATCAGGATACATTAGTCAAAAAATGTGTCTCAGTAAAAATTAAAATTGTGCCAAAAGGAGGAAAAAAAAAAATCAGTATTTTATCCCATTACAGACTTTCAAAAGACTTCACGTATTCTGTGGTTCAGCAGTGTAATAGCAATAAAATGACTTGTTTCCAAACTGCTGGGAAACACCATATATTACAATTGTATTCAGTGTAAGTACACATATATCAACATCAACACACAAAAAATCCTAACACTACCCTAAAAATTTTGCCACAATGTTTGAGTATACAATTTATATTTGGGCTCATATATTTAAAACTTCATTTAAAATATATTGAAAAATACAAACGTTAAAAAATCTATAAAAGTGTTATTCAGCAGCAAATATATGCTTAACATATAAGCAATTTTTACTCAGTTATCAACTGCTAATGAAATCAATATGGCTAATTAGGCAGAACAATGATGTAAGGTTTGAGGCAAGAATTAAAAATGTAATGGCAAAATTCTGCTCTTGGATGCAAATGTGTAGAAGACATTCAAGAATGAGCGCTGAACTGCACCACAGGACAGATTTTTTTTTCTTCTACAAAGATCTATAAAATCACCTAGCAGGAAATAATTAGACAAAATTATTAATTCAACTGAATAGGAAATTTGGATTCACAGTAACTGGAGCAGAAATTGTCATCTAATTAATCCCACTTATTTTGTTGCATTTTCCCCTGCATTTTAACCACTAAAAATATCCTCATTCTAGAAATATATAATGAGCTCACCTGGAAAGAGTAGAACTTTAGTTCTCGAATGACTTCCTGTGGGAGAAAAAAGTCAGCATTAAAAATGAACAGAACAATAATAACAAATTAAGGGCACATTTCTTGGACTTTCTTATAAAAATATCATAGGTAATGATACACTACCACGTATACGGTATAACACCACACTACAGATAAACATTGCCTTTCTAATACACGCACACAAAACATTAACTTTTAAAAAATCTTACAAAAACATGGATTTAAGAGAAGAAAAACAATAATTTTCCTCACTTACAATATCCAGCAAGAAACACTGTCAACAGGAGGAAAATGAGCAACAGCTTCAAATTTGGCAAATGATGATTGCTTTTGTACAACAGAACATGCATGGCTGATAAGGAAATATAGAACCAGATGAAAGTTACAGACAACAAAAAACATAAGAAATGCAAAGGTTCGTTTATCACTTTTAAAACAATTTGACAAAATCCATTACAATCTCTTGAATTTACAGCCATAAAATCAAGTTAGGAACACAAAATGGTTAGGTACCCTCAAAAATCTGTTAAAGGACCTTATGAATAAGTGAAATGTAAGCATATGCTCCCAAAATAAAGTAATTTCTTTGAGGAAAAAAAAAGTAAAACTATTTTCTTAAAAAGTTATAGTAAAAACAGGTATTATCTTGTACAAGCAAGAACTAGTACATTAATCTATCCTCTATTATTAAAGCAAACAAAAATGGAAGTTTTGTTACAGTTTGTCTAAAACAAAGAACTTTAAAAGAACTATAAAATTATCAGAATTCTTTGAGAAAAAAGATAATTGGGCACTTGCGGTTAACATGAAAATACAATGTTTAAAGAAAAGTTCACCTTACTTTATTAGATTTAGGATTTTTCACCACTGAATTGCTGATTTATTTTGCTTTGGAGACAGTTCTAATAGCTTACTGGTATTTGACCATTTATCATGTATCCCAGAGATTCTCAAATAAAACTACTGAATATCCAAGTATTCAATAAATACTAGTACTCTCATTATGTAAGCCTTCAAAAAAATCACATAATTCAAGTTATTGCAAATAAATATCTACCTATAATTTCATAAATATTTAAATAAAATTCTGCTGAGTATAGATTAGCCTCCTAAATATACAACTAAACTAACAAATCTATAGTCTGAACTATAATTCAGAAAGACGAGTTTATTTTTGGAAAGTTAGACTCCTACAGACCGCTTTTAGGGCACACTCAAAGCATGCTATTCCCTGTGTCCCAGTGCTCTGTGTTTGCTATGCTTCTTTGGTTAGTTAATCAGTGATTGAATTAAATTTATTTTTCCCCCTCAGATCCAGAAGTATCCCAATGGGAAAATGCACATATGCTTTCAGATTGCAGAAGTAACAGAAATCAGTAAATCCTCCTCAAATCCTTTCCCTTCACAAGAAGGGCACATTGCCTTTCCTCTCTCTAGAGTAATGCTTTTCAGCCTGGAGGTCCCTCAGATGATATAAGTGGCTAAGGAAAGGCAGCTAAAAATGCAAATTCATATCTCCTTTACAGCGACAGGTGTATAAAGAGATCTGTCCCTCTACTAGAAAATTTAATGGGACTGTAAATTGAAAACACGACAGTCACTGATCCAAAGACAGCAGTTACCGTTCCTTAACACAATAGGTATATTGTTTTCCAAAGCTATGAGATCCTATTCAAAAGCAAAGCGCATATATTCCCATTCTTTCCTATAAACTGAAGCTTAAAGACAAAAATATTAAAACTGGGCTGTATTTAACAGAACTCCAGCAATGCAGTGATCATTGGGCCTGTTTGGTCCCATCCTATGCAACTGGTTTTAAAGTGTTCTCAATCTGCTCCTATTTTCTGGAGAAATTCCTCCACAAAGTAACCAATTACATCACCTGAACATTTCCACTACTGTGATTCACGCTTCGTGAAATTAAAACTACTGTTGTGTAGGCCAAATTCCAATTCAGATATTACTACCAACACTCATCAAATCATTTCAGTCACGTGTACTTCCGATTCAACACTAAGTAATGCTGTGAGCCACTACTTGACACAACATCTTACCTCATGTTGTATTTCAGTGGTGAAGTGACTAAATGTAATTTTTGATTTTGCCAGACTGAGTGTTAGAGGTGAAAGGTTTAATAGTAAAAGTAGGATGCCAATTTAGGGTAATATCAGATAATTTTGACTACCAAATAACATCGCTCCTGCAATTATGGCATGCTAGGTATTGATTCACGGTTTGGAAAGCTTAGCATGCCCTTGGCATAACACTGACATTACTTTCTTGGTCTGATGTTACAGACAAAAAGTTGATAATGCATGTCATTGACAACAAGAGAAAGCAATATTTTTACTTGGCTGACATCTAGTGGAATTCTTCCTTTTCCATTTACAATACTTAATTAAAAAATCTCAGAGTGCTCTTATAGAATCCTCTCTTGGCAATGCACCATTTACACTGTTGGGGAAAAGAGGCTGAGGTACTTTGGTAAACATTTTGAAACACCTCTCAATTCACAATATAATCATTAGCACACGAAATAAGTGAATAAGTGCAGAGAGGAAAAAAAAACCAAAACCATAACACCTTTAACACTTGCCATTCAGCTAAGGGACTACTGATATGCTTTTGCGTAAGACATACATTTACATGTGTAACACATGGGAAGCCACCCTACATTAATATCCACTGTGAACAGGTCTCCTGAAAACATGATTTTTAAGCTTTTTTTTTTTTTTTTTAACTAGTTCTGGCATTGTGTGTGTTTCTGTCTCAGTTGGCTATATGCAAATACTTCAACAAGCAAAGTGTTCATAACAGTCTAACCGTATATGTTTCTTTATGATTTTTTTTGGTTTAAAACAAAGGAACAGCATGCTTTTATATTTACCTATTGCACAATTCGTAAATTTTCCATTCTGTTCCCTATTAAAGTAATTCCACTACTACACTGAACAGCTCCACGGAACCCATTTTGGTCTGTTAGCTCAAAGACGTCTAGAACAAAATAATAACAATTAAAAAAAACTCTAATTAAACCATTACATACAAATGTACTGAAACAGCCTCGGAGAGTTCATGAGTAAACGACACTTGTTTAAAAAAAAAAACACCTCTGTAATAAAATACAGTACAGTATACAGATCATATACCATAATGGCTCCAGATGGAGCTGTTACAGATTACAATAATGAATATAAAATGTTTATTATGGGTTTTAAAATTGCAGGTAAAAAAATAATCTGCAGGGGATATGTAAAGCAAAACCAAAACAAAACAAAAACAAAAAAACCCACCTACTTTAAAGGTTCTACCAACAAGCTGATTTATAATCAATAAAAATAAAGAACATTACATCTGAGCAAGCACTCCACTGTAAGCCAACTCATAGTGCCAGATTAGTGCACTGTGTGTTACTGTTCTGTGTTCACAGACTTACTGCATCTGTTGGAACACTGCAAGCTATCCTGATGACGGCCAGAGTATCAACACAGATTTTCAGTTTTCATTCTCAATTTCTCCCTTTGTGTACTTAGGTGAGAGTGTCAACATTCTTACAACAGCTTTATAGAAGCAACAGAACATATATTTCTGTTATTAAATCAGCCTTCTAAAAATATAAAAATATTTGATATTGTGAAAATGTCTTTCAAACATACTTCAATTTTCATAGTTTTAATAAGGAATACCTAATTAGAACCATCACTTTAGAACTATGATGTGCATTCAGTTGATTTCATGTAAATAGACAGTTAAAAACATTTACTAAGATTAAATATAGTCAAATTGCAAAAACAAATAATCTGACAATGCTGTCATGTGCTATTTCAAAGAGTGCATAGGACATATTTCTGCAGCAGTCAATACAGTAAATTCTTTTGATGCAATCCCAGGTCAAAGCTGTAAACATTCCTAATTGCAGTTTCTTGGAAACTTTTTGATCCTTTCAAGTTTTTATTAGCACATTGCACTGGGCTTTCCCCTGCCATTTTTTTCACCAGTTACAGACAGTATTATGATCCATCTTTAACCCTTCTGGTTCTTCAAAACTACTCAATAAGCATTTCTTCACTAGATTCAGGGTAGTAATCCTCTCCTTGCAGTGCACAATGACACCTTCCACGTGCCATTGCTAGCAAGGCCCCCAGTGCATGATCTTGAGAAGCAGGCTGATGAGGAAGTCCGCTATGCCTTAATGGGATTTCCTGCAGGTTTTGGATCATAACCGTACAGGAAAGTAGCTGCTATTACAAGGATGGCTCCGAAGAAAAAGACACTGAATAGAATAGGAATAGAAGGAAAAAAAAATGTTAGCTAGTTTTAGTTAAGACAATTTTATTTATGTAATACAATCAAGGGACATTTTTCCTTTGGGAACAAAGAAAGCATAAATATTATTCATTCAATTTATAACAAACAACATTTCCATATATTTCTTAGAGAAAAACACAGGAAGAAGTAGAAATAAAAAAACTGCATCCACAGACAAGCAAAGTAATAATATATCATTATACTTACAATATTTTGAAAGTTAAAGATAGCTTCATGGAATAACTGTCAAAGGTAATCAGACTGAACTTTGATTATTTTCTTTTCATTTTGACTAAGGCTCTATGCAAAATGCAAGAAGAAGCTAAAGAATTGTATCTTCTGTAGCTACCCAGCCATTTTTAGCATCTGACATACATCACGCTGTTGGAGTTATGTTAGCTTTGAAGTCCAAAGCTTGTGTCAAAACTAATTACTGCTGCCCAAGAACCAACTGCAAATCAGTGTAAACTAAGTTTTGGCAGATGCATAAATATTTATGTAAAGGAAAGATAATAAAGACATCTTTTGTATTGTGATGTATGGGCCTTTCAAGTTGTTTTGATAGCTACAAGTACACATTTTAGAAAAGAACCTTGTAATAACGACATGCTAATGTTGACAATCTGATTTTCCGTGCCGAACACTAAAAAAAAATTGTGTCACATGACAGGCAAACTGAATCTGCAATCCTCTGAAGGATTATCATATTTCAGGACATGATCCGTTGTGGCAGATTTAAGCACGTAAGCACTTTACATCTACTATCCCAATCAAAAATGTTTGCTGAAGTGAGAAAAACAATTAGGGAGTTTCAGTTCAAGTAAATTCTGTTGGCATAAGAACATACTGAAGAGTAAGTTTGATTACACTAGATGGATTCAAGTTCTACATGCTGCTAGTCGGCTCTACCTCATTTAATTATTTACCACTGTTTCCATTTTCACCATGTTTGCAGAGGCTAGTAAGTTACTTATTAATTTCTATTTGAACACAGAATGTCTTAAACCTCTAAACATTTAATAGTAGGCTACTTATAAATTAAGTCCGATGTGTTCCACTTTTAAGTCCCAATCGTTGTTCTGCTTTCTTTAAATAAACTCTTGCTAGTATTGCAAATACTACTTTTAGATTAAAAAATAAAGTTTTATTTATATCAGAAATATTTTAAAACTAGGAATGTGTATTATATGAGAGAAACATAGGTCCATTATGACCGATGGTCCTATTATGTACATTGACCTGGACAGGCTGGAGAAGTGGGCCCACGTTAACTGAATGAGGTTCAACAAGTCCAAGTGCAAGGTGCAAGGCACCTGGGTTGGGGCAATCCCAGACAGGACCACAGACTGGGAGAAGAACACATTGAGAGCAGTCCTGCAGACAGAGACTTGGGGATTCTGGTGGACAAAAGGCTCGACATGAGCCAGCAGTGCTCACTTTTAGCCCAGAAAGCCAACTGGATCCTGGCCTGCGTCAAGAGAGGAGTGGCCAGCAGGGGAGGGAGGTGATTGTGCCCCTCTACCCTGCTCTGCCCTTGTGAGGCCCCACCTGGATTACTGCATCCAGGTTTGGGGCCCTAAGCACAAGAAAGAGGTGGACTTGTTAGAGCGAGTCCAGAGGAGTCCAAGAGCAACTAATCACTATTATGTAATTTCCATGTGTGAATGACTGCAATAATCTCTTTCAGAGACTTCTTTTAAAGACACTCTTTGAGATGTTATGAAGAGCAGGTTAAAAATAATATTATCATTATTGTTGTTCCAGCCATAAGTCATCTTGCAATGAGGTGACTTGTCTAAACTATCAGCCTTTAGAAGTTAACTAGTGAACGAGAGTAATCCCCTTGTTTCAGCCTTACTCAGAACAGCCACAAGGGGGAGACTGGTTCAAGGAGCAGAGCTAAACGCAGAGCAAGGCAAACATCAAATCTAATGAGGAATGAGCTGAACAAACAAGGAGAATGGGTGGAGGGTAGAAAGAAAAGAACAGTGAACTAAAACATAGAGCCTGGAAGAAAGAGGATGTTTTGTCAAAAGATGAAATTTGAGATGCAATTATCTGTGACCTGTAGGGTGCTCTATCTTATAGAAAATTTGATCTTGCCAATTATACTGCAAAATTTAAGTGTCAGTTATGTTACGAAACTAATTTTTTCTGTGGGAGTTGAATCTAAATATTTTATAAAGGCTGGCATAGTTATTTATTTTGTAGTTATATCTGGTAAGCATTAAGTTTTCAACTATTGTTTTTTTTTTCTGTACACATGGAAAATAATTCTTACCTTGTAGGAACAAAATCCTGAAGCCAGAAATAGGAGATCAGTGTTGACAGTATAATAGAGAGAGAAGTTGCAAATCCCTTTAAAATGTTGTCTGCATATTTTATAACAGCAGCAATCACCAGGCCTCCAAGTGCCTGAAAAATAAGTTTGAAAATGAAGTTTGGATTTGCAACGTGATAACTCCACTGGGAGCATCTATTTTAACAACATACAACATACTCTTACTTCAGGAAAAGCTTTTGTCTATGTCTAGAAACATTTATTTTATGTTACGTATATGCGCTGTTGAAGATAAGTAGTGGTGTTCTTCGATTCCCAATAAAGAAGTTGTTTATCATATTACCATTATTAAATCAGAAGAAAAAACTCGTCTTTACACCTGCATTTTTTTAGCCAAAGGAGAAAGGGCACACATTTTCTCTCCTTTTTTAAGCATTGCAAAAGAAAAAATGCTTACATGCTTTCACGTTGCACAACAGTTAATCATATACCTGCTCTGAATTCTCCAGGTTTTTATTTAGAGGTTTATTCTAATAGTGCTATATCAGACTTAACTATAGAATTCTCAGTAGCTTCAATTACACTCATTTCCCCAGTCATTTACAGAAAAGGAAGTCCCCAACTCACAAAGCATGATAGAGGATATCTCACCTGTAGAACAACAACTATCCAAGTAAGTTTATTATATCCTTGAAAAAATCCATTTTTTGACAGCTGTTCTCCATCATAAATGTATACACCCATCAGTCCAAATATGCTACCAAAAAATCCTGAAAGTACAAGATTGATTTAAAAACTTCAGGCGAAAAACATGCAAACAGGTTCCTTGTTCAAGGTCTGCTCACATATATCTGATTTTAAAATAGGACTTGCACTTCCAGCATCACCACATTCAAATGCAATCAGTGTTCAGATAGATCATCCCTTTTAAAAAGCTATTTTCCACACTTATAACAAGTTTTCCTTGTGTCCATTGTGACATTCTTATATACATATCTTCCATTACTTTCTACGGAAATAAGGTGATTCTTGTTTATGGCATGTAAAAAAAAATCACTTAAGCACAATTTCAGTTTTTCTGAAACTTGTCATGACTGAAGGCCGAAGCCACACTTCAGGAAGGAAAACCAGGGAAGCCTTTCAGAGGAGGATATGGCCACCGGCATGGCAAAAGAGGGACTGATCAGTTCAGTTTTGGAAGCACCCCACTTCCAAGACCCTTGTCTGAGCTAGCAGCCTCAAACACAATGAATGTTTACTAGCACTGACAACATCAAAAGAAGAAACTGAGGTGAGATTTTAAAGTTTCTAATTTGGTGATTATAGTGTTCTGCTATCAGACAGGAAACTTTCTGTAATCCCCTCAGGAATGGAGTGATGAAAGCATCTCCTCCATGACTGTTCTAGGCTTTAGTCCTGAGCAGGAAAGGGGAATCACTTACTCCACTCAATTTCTGTGAAAAGCTGACTGCTATTTTCATTGCTTTTTCTTGCATCTGAAAAGAAGGGCCTTGTTTTGAGTGAAGTAAAACCTTCCATTTGACATGAAATACTTTTTTTTTGTAGACATACTTAGTAATTTAGATTTGATTCATATTAAACCAATTATTTTTCTTTTCTCGTTGAGCTGCTAAAATAGAGAAACAAGAAACCAACTATTCATACATCCCAGATAAGATACTAGCATGTGTTAGAAACTGAATGAAGACAACTTTTCAAAAAATATTCCAATATTTTTTTCATTTTTTCCTACATTTCTACTAAGTCTCTACAGATATGAAAATGAAAGTCAGGTTGGATGTATGTTTTTTGTTCTTTGTATTTTAAGTAAAGCTCTGTTTCAAAGCTGTTGCTTGTGACTGACTTGTTTGTGAATGACATAACGTCTGAAGTGGGTAACTAGCACTTGCAGAAAGGACACACTGAAGTATTTCTGAAATTATGGTTTAATGTTTTAAATATTTTCTAAAAGCTGTATCAGGAAATCCTTTATGAAATACGACAAAATTAATTTCATTTCTGAACTGAAAAACAAATGTAAACAGGAAACATATTCTACTGAATTTTGTACTGAAGAAAACTAAAAAAAATAAATCAGGTGATCTGATTCTCACTACTCTTACAAACATTTATGTCTTCATATATCACAGTCCCAGTTATTCATTACCTTAAACTGTTTATGTTAACATGCAATCTGTTCTGATCTCATTGTTTTCATGAAACAGTTACTGAAACATTCAATGTATGACCAGGCTTACTATCAAACTAGTAAAGTCATTTGCTGTCATACATACATTCATGCACTGTAGAAAAATCTGAAGAGTTTTTTTTAAGGGATTATTGATTTGTTCAATAATTATAAGTGTTTAAGTGGAATTTGTATCTGATATCTGCACTGTGGCATACCATAGTGCTATGGAAATTCAGAGTAATAATAATCAGTTCAAACAGTCAACAGCCTGTCTACAAAGTTATTTGGGTTTTCAGCCAATCTCTGAAAGAAACAAGAAGCAATACTCATGTTTTTGCTTCTTACCTGTTCCAAATTCAAAGCCATTCAAACTACCTGTCAAACAAGTATGCAGGACTGTAACACGAGGGGAGAAGAAAAAGCTCTGTTCACATGTGGTTAATCATGGTTACTGGCTATCATTGGGAAGGGAAACGGTCACAACAGCATGAAGCCACGGGCAAGCAGTGCATCTCCCAGCACAAGTACGCTCCCTCTGGTTCTAGTTTCAGCTGTCTGTGCCAGCAGATTTTACATTACAACTCCAACCACAACACCAAAACCCTACCTCAGACCCTGGACCAAGCCCCAGCCACTCATCCTTCTCTGCCTCCATAAATTCCATAACATAACCTTTCCTGGTATATCCCTGGTCAAGGAACCTTAGCTTTAATGCATATAATTTCAATAAATGTTAACAAATATTAGCGACTAGCTAATTAAAAAAACAACACACCATCTCCTGTTTTTATGGTACTTCATTACCTTTTACAAGATCCAGTACACTACCTGATCAAAACATCCTCATGACTTAAGTCTACCGTACCGTGAATTTGATCAAAAGTCTATACTAAATGTTGTAAAGTTCAAATTCTGCCCAAAAAAATTACTTAAATATGCAATAATAGTTATTGCCTACAGGTGAGGACCAGAGGTATCCCATTAGAGGAAGAGGGCAAGTTCATCAGTCAATTGTGTTCCTATTGCAAAAACAGGAACAAAAAGATATTGCTGTTGTGGTATTTCTCATCCCATAAACTGGAGAAGATTGCTCTGAAGTGAGGGAAAACACATTCAGGAAAATGGATCAACTCTGTCGCCTTTCATATCTATGGTCTAGAAGTCGTAGAACTACTTTGTAAATAGAAACTATTCCCTTACTAATAGGTGCAGGCGTTCAAATAGTTAGGATGAACATTTGCACACACCTTTCTTTGGTGATTACACAGACAACTAAAACAAACTGACTCTTTCACTGAAATAATCATAATAAATTACCTCAACTTTATTCACGAATGTATGAGTTCTTTTTGTATTAAAAGTGCCAAGCTATAAAAACTCCCTATCCAGACAAGAGAAAAAAATGTTAATTTTAAAATAGGTCTCAAAGCATTGTTTTAGGAACATATTTAGTTTTAATGTTCCTATGCTCTCTAATAAAAAGAAAAAATATGGGGAAAAAAAAGGATACTATGTACATTTATCTGATTAATTAGTGCAAAAGACACAAAGGATATACAAAACCCTGCATAAGATAACATTCTTTCGAACATTTTAAATACAAATTCAATTCACACATTCTGGAAAAACTTACAAACACTCTATAATCAAGTTAAATCAAGAACTAGGTTGACAGCAGAAAGCAATTCCTAGAATTCTACCTAGCAGAGTTTAAACTACTCTTATTTATAAAGTACATTTATGCAGAATACTAAAATGTTTTCGATATTTTGTATTTTTTGCACATTTATCTTAATTCTTCAGAATACAGTATTCCTGTTGTAACAGAAGACTAAAATTAAACTTACCAAGCTGAATGTTTCTGATCCACACAGACTGCTTAGTTTCCTTTAAAATTTTCTCAAAATAAACTCCAGCAAATCCACTAGAAAAGCATGCTATAAGAACCGCCATCAGGCCTACAAACTGAGATCCTGCTGAATGTTCCTTAGCAGCTGTTGCTTGAGAGTCTGAAGGCCACTGGATGCAAAAACAGTTATTCAAATGTCATTGTTAAAATAAATTCATGAGCATCTATTACACGCAAGTTTTTTTTTTTTTCTTAAGCAATAATAATAGTTACTAAATGCAGACAATCACATGCTTGTAAGGTTTTGTATTTTGCATCACAAATACTTCTAAAGAACTGCAAAATCGTAATTTTTCTTTCTACATATTTGTAACGAGTAAAGTTGTGACTCAGCTGGGAGAATACCTATCAATTTAAACAGGCCAGGATTTTATCTGACACGTTTCTGGACCGTCAGCACTGTTTCTGAATCCCAACATGATCTGTCCTGGTTATTCACAGTCACTAACTTTTACCACATGCCAGTTAGTTACCTATTCTCCATACAAGTATAAATCAGAATACCACTTTTAACAGCTGTCTTTAAAATGTGATGAATTGTCTTTTGTGTGTGTCATACAAAATCACTCTTCAGTGTGAGAGCTAAAACCTGCTGAACTCTGTGAAACTAAACCTCACAATATATCTAAAGCTAACAGAATAAACGGCAATGCCATGGACAACAATGTATTGAAGAGACTGTTAATTACTGTCAGAATGTTCTGTTCTCATTTTTAATTATTAAATTTGAAAGTTCCATAACATTTAATCCTTAGAATTTTTAAAAAATCCTTAAGATTTAAGATAAAGATTTCTAGGATATGCTAAAATCCACTAAAAATTCTTAGAATAGCCTCTTGTACCCAGATCCTACCCCCTGAAAACTACGAACCCCTGTAGCTATATCATTTGGAATGAATTTTGCTCTCAAAAAGGTTTGAGTAAATTTACCATGGTGAAACTGTATCATAAGGCGAGCAGCAGGACTGTGCTATCATGTAAGGCCTGTGAATCCAAATTGCTAATGTCAGAAAAAGTGTGCTAATAAGTACTTGTAATGCTGTTATTTGAAGGATGCTCCAGAGGCCCAGTCACATTCTACAGCAGAACACATGAAGAGGTTGCTATCTTTTGCCTTTGAATTGTTTCTGGTGTCCTCTAGCCCTGGCCAATTGTGATTTGTAGCTGCTGGCTGTACTCTGCTACTGGCACAGAGGTGGTAGAATCAGGAAGCTGTATAATCAAGATAGAAACTCATGTTCCTTGATTAAACACATTACACAAGCATATTACAAACCACCTGCTACTATTTACCTGCACAAATGCCACTCCTGTCATCAAAATTACTAATGAAAGCCACTGGTATACGCCCAATTTCTTGCTTAACATGGACACAGAAAAGAGTGCCGTGGTAAGAATTTTCAGTTGATATGTAACCTAAAAGAACCCAGAAACAGTTATTACCACATATTTCATGTTTTCTTCCTTTTTTTTTTTTTAAACTTCCAGAGCAATCCAAATGTACAATACCTGGTATGTGGCTGCATCTAGGTTTGACAATGCTACATACAGCAAGTTATTCTGAAGAGTATAAATTCCTGAAGGAATTGCAAGTTTGAGAGTTTCCATGGGCTTATTAAGGATTTCATCATGTAGCACTCTGTTCAGAGCCCGTAAATTGCACTCTACCAAAGAAACACAGAAATAGACATTAACTAAATGGAGAGGGGGAAAAAAAAAGGAGAGCAATGTACTGTTCTCAACATTATTGCCCCCTTTCTATAGCTATCACCACTATCAAGAACTCAAAATACCGTATAATGTTTGTTTGGTTCTCATAAGTCTCATCTTTTTAAAACGTCCTACAAAGTGTCCTGCTGTAGCCTAGACTATCAGAACTAGAACAATTATTCAACCTATGTTAAATTAAAACTTACTAATAATCATATATATATTTCAAGATGATACATTAAAGAACATCAGCTAAACAGTACACATTTAGGAGCCTACAGTCAGCAATATTTATGCATACATAATGACATTTTTAAATTACTGATGACCAAATATGTATGTCAAGGAATTGGATAAATGCAGTATAAAATATACAATGTAAGAATGATAGTAAATGCAAATATACTTTTTTTTGAGCTTAAGACTGTGCTCCTTTCTGTAATAATGAAATTGCTTCCTTCCTCCAGCATCTGTCATTTTGTTTGCTATACACTTCTACATTACCATTCATGTTTTTTCCTACTTCTATTTATGAATTTCCTAAAATGCCTGAAAAAACACAAGCTTCAAGCTGCTAGTAGAAAATTTATTCCTGCATACCTTAGTATTCATACACATTTAAAGAGAATGCTCTTCAGCAAATGTACAATATATTATGCGTTGAGAAGTGAAGTATGACTACAGTCTTTCCAAGAATATTTCTTAAATGGGAAGGAAAATGTTTTATTTTGGGCCCATATTCACATGGCTGCCTTGCAGTTGCTATTACAATACCGCATATTGATTACAAAAATTACTAGGTGCAAAATTTAACACATACTGCTGTCTTTGTAGACCAACAGAATACAGGTAAAAATCTTCAGAAGCTCAGCAAGAACTACTGCAGTAGAGGATAAGTAACGAGGTCCTTCTTCTTTCAGTGTCCGAGAGTAACGCATGGTCAACACTAGACTTGTAGTCTGAAAAACCAGGATGCTCAAGGAAAGGTACTTTAAATTGGTAGACATTTCTTGATTACTTTTTTCCTGAAACAGAACCAAAACAAATAAACAAACAAAAAACCAAACATATATAAAAACAGGCTTAAAAGGTAACGTTGCAAACAGACATTTCCCTTAGGAATCAGCATATTAAAAACGTTAGCCAGAGACCTCAGCCAGCAAAAGAAAACAACGAACCTAATCTGATATTTAAAGAGAGAAAGGAGATTTAACACTTTACAAATATTTTTTAATACATGATTAGAAATGGGGAAGCATATTAGAATATTAAACGTAATAGTTAATAGAAGAATTCAGTGGAATATTCCTTATCTGTTAAAAATAGTCAAATAAGGACTCCTAACTTACAATTAACTTTCCAATAACTGGTTTCACAAAAGAAATCTCTGAAGTTAAACCAGTCACAGACCTTCTGAGCCTTCACCTATATAAAGAGATATCTTCAAAATATAAAATAAGAAACCCCATACTGTGGTACTGCAGAATGCTCAGTACACCTGCTGCAATGAGCTATCCCCACAACGGAGAGGTGGAAGAAGATCGCTCTCTCTCTCTCTCCCTCTCTCTGACGAGTTTTTCAGGCTGCAATTTCTGCCCTGCTAGGTGATGTTGTGACGGTGTAAGACTGGGTAAGGACTAGCCTGCTTCAAGTGAGAATAAGGGGTGTGCCCAAAGCCAAAAGAACAGGAGAGTTGTGGGGATGCAGGGTTGGACAGGAAGATATATAGGATGGTGGGGCAACAGGGGAACCACTAGTTCTGTCCTGCTGATTATCCTGCTCAGAAAAAATGAGTTGCATATAAGTGATTGCACCTACTTTCTCATACTGCATTCAGTACCACAAACCTTACACTAGTAAAATTGTATCCCCTTCATACCTAGAATGAACTTTCAACAAAGCTGACAGCGTTTCTTTGCCCTTTCCCACCAGTTTGAGCACTAATTTAGTGCAGGAGACTAACAGAAAGCAGTTCTGCTTTTGGAAGCACGATATATTGCAAGGAAATTCAAAAATGCACCACTGCTATTCAGCACGTTATATTGTTTTCTGATATTCTTTATACACATTAAGTATGTATATATGGATCTTCTTCAGAAATGTTTCCCTTTAGAAAATTAAATGTTAGTCTTCACTATCCACTTACTCTAAAAACAGAGCAATGTTTTATAATGCCGAAATAAAAGCAAACCAGTAATTAAAAGTTAACGAACATTTTCAAGTAAAAGAAAAATAGTAACAAGTCAATACATTGCATGCAGTTCTAATTTTTAGAAGTGTAAAGCTGATGTGTAGTACTTATTGGATGCATTTGCCAAAGCTGTCCCTGTATATGTTTACATTTACAGAGTACAACATGTTTTACACAAATTTTGACTCTTAACTATCTAGTTTTGTACACACTGCAGAACAACGTGCTGGTACCTCTAAATATTTGCAACTGAAACTGAAGTGGTTTCTCTCTGACTGCACTTCTCTAACTAAAGATGCATTTCACAATGATTATCACGGATATTTTTTCAGAGATCTGTAGAGCTGTTATTCAAATATTTCTGACTTGCCCTTACCTTGTCTCTAAGCTGTAGACGATTTTTTGCAGTCAAGTATACAAAGTCAGCTGAGTCTCTATATGGCATCAGTACTTAAGAGACACCTTACAGATAAGTATTTTTTTAAAAAAACATTTTGGTTTTCATTTTTCAAAAAAGCTTCTGAACAAAATATATGTAATGGGAACACACATCTCTGCTGAACTGTGACCAAAATTTCTGCATTCTGGGAGCCTGTAAAGTGACAAATTATTTTAGAAATGTTCACAGTTCTTGGAGTTCAATAATTTAGATGAAATAGGTCACAAAAAAAATAACATTCACATGCATTTCTTGCTGAAATACAACCATTTACTAAGCAGCTTATAGTATACTACGCAGTGTAAAAATGTATCACCAATACCTTGTTTATGAGCAAGCATCAAAGCATTCAGTATGAAAGCCTACCAACAAGCAGGGCAGTTTAGTAAGCCCACCAGCAAATCCATAAGGAGCACATACCACATCATCTTGAACTACAGTATTATTCCGATCAGTAATCATGATCCAAAGAAGGGAACTTTTCCCACAGTAATAGTACCGATGTAATCTTGCTTCCAGAAATGCAGTCACAACTCCACTTTGACCCATTCACCAAGCTGCCTTGTGAAGCCAAACAACATGTCCAAAAAAGCACCAGTAGCAGAATGTATTTCTTCACAATAATTCACCAAAGCAGTTTTAGGGTTTCCCAAATTCATAAAAAATGCACTTTAAGAGTCCAGTTTGATAGCTGAATAGATTAAAAGCTGTCTTGTCAGTGGTCAGCATGACAGGTTTGCAGAGAACAAATTTCATGCCGTACTAAAACTAACTGGTTCACAGAGCAGGAACTACGTAGTTCTGATCCTTACATATATACCAATGAACTAAGCACCCTCAGCTGAGCAAACAGTGTCTTATCAACTATCTCTATTCCCTGCTGTTATAACATTTGCATATCAGTCCTTAAAACTTGGTGCAAACTGGGGACTGGATCCAGAAGATGAGCCAAGTACTGAACTTTAAACAGCTGAACTGTCTTCAACTGCAGTTTCACAGGAGGTTTAGATGTACAGATCACTGCCAGAGGTGTAATCACCCATCTAGCCAGGAGCTCCTGCTACCCCCCCTGCAATGGACTGTGCAGTCATAAACGAAATTAAATACTGTCATCAGTAATAGCCTGCACCTTGAGGTCTTAAATCCATAATGAAGTCAAAGTTCTGACCCGCTTCTTGTGTACAGGGTTCCTCCCAGGCTGATTTCTTACCGGACTTTGGACAGGCTACTCAGTACTCTGCAGCACGCATCTGTTCACAAACCAGATTTACACGTGCTAAATTCAAAGACTGGGTGTTCAGTGGTCACATTAACTCTGCGACTTTATTAGGCTCATTATCTTTTTCTTTTATTAGTCTAGGTAAAAGAGAAAAATACAATACAATAAACTGCTCCTGCACAGTTTACTCAGCGTACCATGTAGCCGCACCCTACAGTAACAGCAAGAGCAACTGACACAGAAGGTAGGGAAGAGGTGAGGGGCAGGCTAATTAGTGAATTAGTGAAATATATATATCTTATTTGATCAGCATGTTTTAGACTCATTGAATTTTTAAGCTCTTGCATTTTCTCATTATTTGATAATTTTAAAAAAGATTTCAATTCACGCTCAAATGATCCAAATTTCATTTGACTATGCATTTCTTTTGCAACTATAAACTATCTTAAATTAACTAGTATTCTGCAATATATTTCACTAATTCAGTTTCAATTACTAGAAAGCTTTTCTTACAGTCACTGCAGCAGGCTCACTTTTAATTAAATTTATTAAATTTAACTTTCCTTACATTTCTGAAACTTCAGGGGTTTATACAAAAATAATTTAAAAAGGAATTCAGCATCCAAAATAAACCAAACACACAACACTATCCTGAGAAGCGGATAAAACAACACGAAAGCAGTTAAGTATGAATTCCAGCAAGTCTCAGAACAAAAGCACAGGTTAAATTCACAAATTAAAATAATAATGTGCCCTCCATGAAATGACTGTAGCAATCCACAGTAAAAGTTATGCATGCAATTATTCTGTATGCTATCTACTGGGTAAGAGACACAATAGGCTGTGTTAGTCAGTGAGCGGCAGGTGCCAAGTAACTCACTGTAAGACACAATCCAAAAGTCACACAAAGGAGTTTGCGGATTAAAAAGGAAAAGCCTTCCTAGGTGACAGCCTGGGAACAATGCCTTGGGTCAAGAGCAAACACAGACCAACAGAAAACGGCGAAATGAGGCCATCCCATAGCCAACGGAAGTAGTGTGTGTGCATTATTTTCTACCAATTTATCAAAAGATTTGTCATAAAAATAACTTCTAAGGGCAACTGTATCTACTCTTCCCTATCTTCTAAACAGGCAAGTTAAAAAAACAAAAACAAAACAAAACAAAAACTAAAAATTGTACGTTTCCCATCTTTACAGTGACAGCACTACAGGAACTGCATTCCTCCCAGCCCAGTTGTGAAGCATTTTCACTGCTGAAGGTCTTTTACAGCAGAAGTTACTGCTGTGGCTTGCTCTTATTCCGTTTTACTATTAACGAGTTTAAGAGTGCTTAACCAAAGAAAAGGCAGTCACACACTTATAATACAAAGCTGACAGAATTTGCCAGACTCTTAACAAATGCAAAAGGAAAAGTTTATTAAGTTTTGTGTGCCAGTACACAGGTTCTGTGTCTGGGACCTGCCAGAAAATAAACATTGATTAAGTCTGCCTTACAGAAGGGGAAAAAAAGGAAAGTGAACAGTAAAGTACGCTAATTCATTCTGGCGGAACAGGTATGGATGCACTTCCTGGGTGAAAATCTTTGAAATCAAGACAGCAGATTAAACAAACAGGACTGTGTTCTCACATTTCTCAGAAGGAACGTGAACCCACTACACAAATATAATAACCTGGCAACAAAGAGGAAAAGCACAATAGGGAGGCGGAGTGAGAGCTAGCTCACGGAACATGAAGGACCTCTTTTTCTTTTCCCCCACTAAAACTCTTCCTTCTCTGTTTTACCATGTGCACTGACCTCTTCCCTGGGTTGGATAACATGCAAATAACATGCTACTTTCTGTAACCCAGCTACATTCCTTAGGGGGAGATTCTGTTCCATAAAGCATTGGTTTAGAAGCTATCGGGCTCAATATAGCCTTCTTTACACCTGAAAGCAATACCTAATACAACGAATAGTTTATACTTGTAAATAAATATCTCAGATGCTACTGAGGAAGCGAGGACCTTTCAGAATCTAATAAGTGCTGCCAAACTGGTTTCTGAACACGCATACAAATATTTAACTGCCAAATTTGGATTTCTAGCATTCAATAACGCATCTCTTCCCCATTCTGCCCCAAATATGTAAATCTTTCACGTCTGTCAATTTTATGAAAACCATAATAAAGTTGTAAATATTTTTAATAACCTCAAAGCTGGTACTTCTGATGTTTAAAACGTCACTATTAATGTTTTCCATCTTCTTCATACTGGATACAGGTTTCACCTCTGTTCCCTCACATAAACTAACTATAATTGTCAACTTACCTTGCTCTTTCGTTTGTTTTTCAGTTTGTTATTCATTCTTCTTGCTGGATACTTTATAATGTAAATTAAGCGCACTGTTTTTCTTTAAGCTTGTATTCTTCTCATAAGTATTACAAGAGCAAATACTCTAGCAGAGTTTTTCCCTTTTTCTTCTAGCAAAAAGTGAGTAACGATGTTTTTTCTTTTTTTCTCTCCAAATGAAGGTTTCCTTATAGTAATATTTTCAATTTCTCCTTTTACATTAAAAAAAAAAATCTTAACTAGTGAAAAAAAATAAAAGCATCACTACTTTCAAACAATATTTCATGGGAAGGATATCAAGCACAACACAGTAGAACACTGATGGACCTAGCTCCTGAAATGTGGCCTTCTAAAAATCATGCTGATGCTAAAAGGTAATTATAGACAGACCAGTTACACATTAAAATGCAATTGCTAAAGACCAGCCAATGATTTCTTCTCAACTTTGGTCCAAAAACCTAGGCTTTTGCCAAGGGTACTGGAAAGCTATATCAGTGATTCACTGGCATATCATTCAACCAGAATGTCTGACGTTGCCAAGTCTAATAAAGAGGATGCAATTACACATTAACTAATATCTGCTTTCAGATAATGCTACAGATTGCTTGGAACTTAGGTAAGGTTTTCTTCCATATTGACAGAAAACTATGCAGAATGTAACACTTTGTTGTTATTGTTGTTTTCTTTTTAATGACCACACAAAGGATTTTTATTCTTTTTTGTTTGGGAAAAAAGTCACCATTCTAATCTACGTATCAGAGAGAAAAGTTGAGAATTGTGAATCTCAAATGTAAGACAAATTTTCAGTGTGGCTAAACACACTTTAACACCCCACCCCGGCAAACCAATAAACCCAAAACCAACCAAAACTTCATCCTTTACAGCAACGCTAAGAACCCAAAGATAAGATTTTTTTTGGACTGATGAGAATTTAATTTGGTTTGATGAGTGTTCAAGAAATTGCATATTGAGTATAAATATTCAGTGCTCAGAAAATGCAGGCCGTCATTGAACTAAATCTACCTTCAGCACTGCTTATGAGATAAAAGACTTTTTATATGTGCACAGGAGTGCAATAGTTTTATATTGACTCAAGTTATTAAGCCAACGCCTGCCTGCCAGCATGGAAATTTGATACAACCTGCCTCTCTCTTTTTTCAAACAGTACACACACTGCATTCATTGTACAGGTCACAGTATGGAAAGATACTCGTAGTCACACTCAGACTCTGTGAGCAAGCAGGCAGTCAGTTCTCAGTCTTAATTCAAACTCCCATCCCTCCTCAAACATACGTGAGCGCAATGTCAGGCTGGGAATGAACTGAGGCGCTGCCCCACTGCGGCTCCTGCAGATGTGTCAAGTCAATGACGTGGCTCGATTTAAGGTGCTGAGAGAGTGAACACTGAATACAGCTGGGGTTCAGCTACAGCTCACAGTTATGCTACTTATGAATTACTAACCAAGTCTGTGTGCTTGAGGCAGTGCAGCCAACAAGGCCACATAGTTTGAGTGCAGTAACGCAAGCAAGATACTACAGTGAAAATAAAACTGCAGACACTTACTGCAGAAAGCTAGTAATTACCAATAAATTTAGACAGCTAACCAGTGTACTGAAGGGGTCTGAATATAAGACAACAAGATTCAAAAGTGTGAATGGTTCAAATGGGAAAATCCCGAACTCCTAACCATTGTATGTTCTTAGGTAACCTAAGAGGTACACATCTTAAGAATCCCTCCTCCCCTGCAGCCCAGCTGTGCAACCTCCTGAGCTCCAATGAAGGCATTAAGCCTGCGGAAGCAGCATGCATAAAGGCATGGACTGAAGCCCAGATGGCAAGTGATTCAAGAATCATATAAGAGGAATAGCTAGCTACATGTAGCAAGCTTGTCCCAGAGATCAAGAATGTGTTGCCCTGATTAAACAGTGCCAAATTTGGAACTGTTTTAAGCAGACAAGTGATTTCATTCCCCTAGGTACCTGGTTCAGATGATCCCTGCCTTTTTTGTGTTATTACAAAAAGCACCATAACCAGCATAAGGAAATGTAGGATTGTTAGGGATATAGAGTGTCTTCTAAATACATTGCATTAATTAAATCAAATTTATACTTACTTCTACCATAGTCTTTCCCCCGACCTACATTTTCACTACACGCACTGCTTTCACATACCAGAACATCATGCATCCCAAACCAATGGATCCTCATCTCCCAGAAGGAGAGATAATGGACAAAGGAAGCATGAGTTACAGTTTTCCAAAGGAAAGGGTTATTGTAAATCAGTTTCTCTACAGCTATCATCTGCTTCAAACTCATTCTGCAGCCCCTAAAATTTGGTGCCACTTACTCCTTGGTAAAAGAAAAGCATGAGTTACAGAGCTACAGCCTGCTGCAGCTAAAGTCACAGAGCTGGAGTCTGCTCTAGCAGACTGTCTACACAGCAGTGCTTTTTGTGGAGGTTGCTAAGAAGAACTTAACAGGTCAGGCCCTCTGGACCCACATGCAGTGAGTACGAAGGGGTCATGCACAGTGCCCGCAGAGAAAGGCACCCCACAAATTTTGGGAGAAGCAGTCCATCAACTGATGCTTGTTCCCCAACCCATTTTGTCAGTCTGCACCCAAGTTCTCTGAAAAGCGAGGCTTGCCTTCAACCCCAATGCTTCTACATAGAGGCCACCACAACAGAAAAGCTTCCCAATGGGTGCTCACTCAATTTTAGAGAATTTTGTTGTGTATCGTTGAGGCCTGTTTAGGTCTCAAATAATACAGCCCCCTGTGCAGAAAGCTGTCTCAATCTTCTCCACCAAATCATTCCTTAAAAGTCTTTCCCCTGGTTTCCAGCTCTCCCTCATTCTCATTTAGGACAGATTTCATAGGATTCACTAAGATATGACACAACTTGCAGTACGCTTTGATGTTTATCTTCTACCTTCCCATGTATTCCATAATACACATCTTACTACGCTCAGTACCTCCGTGTGTTCTTTTTCTGACTTCAGCTTTGCACTGGCGGAGCCCCTCTCGCCTCAGCACCTGGCCGTGAAGTGGCGGTGCCCTGACACGGTTACGAGCCGTGCACTTGGGATCACCTCACGCATAGCAGCGCATCCAGCACGGCCGGCGCCTGCCACGGGGCACGCCCAGGGCCGGCAGGTGAGGCAGCAACACCCTACGGCACGGCTGCCCCAACCCCCCCGGCCTCCCCACCTCCCCTTCCCCAGGCCGCCCCGCTCGCAGCCCTCCCCTGACGCTCACGGCGCCGCCGTTCTCCTCCCGGCCCCATTCCTCCCCCCAGCTCCGCTCCCACCCCCCCACCAGCCCCACACCTCCCCCGCTCCCCCAGCGGAGGCCTCCCTCAGGCCTCCCCCCCCCCGGCCCTAAGCCCGGCCCGGCCCTGCCCCGTCTCCCACCTGCGGGCGCCCCGCTGGCCCCTCACGGCCCGGCCCCGGCCCCGCGCTGTTTCCGGGCGCCGCGGTCCCGTCCCGCAAAGGCTCCGGCTGCAGCCGCGGCCCCGCCCGCTCCGTTCCCAGAGCCGTGCCGGGCCTCGCCTCCCGCCCCGCCCGGCCCCCGGGGCCGCCGCTGTGTGAGGGCACCGAGCCCCCGGGGCCTCCCCCCGCGAGGGGGCGGCCTGGCAGGGAAGCTGCGGTGTGCCTAGTGAAGGAGCGCAAGGCCAGCTCGCAGTGGGCTCTTAAATTAAAACAGCGTTATTTTAATTATCGACCCAATAGTCAAGATGACATTCATATCTTTTATGCTTCAATTATGGCTTCAGGGATCCAGGTTAACGTGTAGATGGGTGGCAATGGAGGGCACGTCCCATGGGCCGTCTGACATGAGGGACAAAAATGGGTGAAATGCGGGCTCCAGGGATACTGCTGCCAAGGTGGTATCAGCAGTAACGCCATGGACACACCGCTGCCACCCATGTGCCACTGCCAAGGTCACTGCACCAATGGTGGCAGCTCCAAAATGTTGGATCCAAACATCCAAAAGGTGTTACTGCAAGCGGTGAACTAGCTCTTGAAGCTAAGGATGGGCCATGGTCCTCTGTGCCCACATGTCCTGTACCTGCTTGTAGATATCAGCATCATTCTTGAGATTAAACTTGCAGATACATCACGTATCATAAGCTAGACAAAATACTTCAGAAAAGGAGCCAATCCTAAGATACGACCAGTCTTGTGAACTTTATTACATTTAGATTCCTTCCCGGAGAAAAATACATTGGTTTTCAGCAGCTTCCAGGCAACTGACCTAACTGCCTCCTGTGCTGCCCTAGCTTATTTGTAATCCGTTTGATCAGAGTTTAATATTTCTTTGCTTTGAGCTGTTTGGCTTCTTTAATAAATATGCTTTAATACCCCACAGATTTTAGTCCTTTTAGATTTTTCACTTTGCAACCTCCATATTAAACTTGAATTTGACTACAATAGACTAAAGCCAATGCTCTGATATTATTTTAGCAATTTTTCTGCTATACTATGGACATATGCTTACCAGAAGTTACAGGTTATCTTTATTTTAAGTGGTGAGGACCTGGACACTGCTCAGTTTGCACATAAAACTATCTGACATCCTTCTGCTTTGGTTACTAACCAAGAATTTTCTAAGCGTTTGATTCTCTCACCAATCAAAGTTCAGATAGGTGTTCATCACATTCCTGACTGGACATAAAAATAATTTAAAAAAATCATATAGGTAGGTACAATATGCTCTCTCTTAAAATTATACCTAAAACGATGCCTAAAACACTGACAAAACTAATGATATCTACTAATGACTAAAACCAGAAGATAAACTAATGAAAGACATGACATATTAACCAGACATAGAACATGATAACCAAATACAATCTGCCAATTTCACTTAAGGGTATTTTTTTCTGACATCGAGTAATTAATCTAATATTACTGTGTACAATCCATGTCTAGGATGCCAAACACATCTTCAGAAGTTCATATAGACCATTTTGATGTAACAGCAGAGAGTACAAAGGCACTCAAAACACTGAACAACAGCAGGAGTCGGGGACTGGAGTGTTTCCCAGCAGAGCTCTATAAAAACAGAGAGCAATCTTGATAAACCAAATTCAAAATAATTCCACTCATTACTATTATTAAAAGCATAGAAAGTTTCAGAGAAATCTTTTCCTGTTAGCCCCTTCTATTGTGTAGATACTTCTGACATTAAAAAAACCATGTGCCACATCTGCAGTATGTGCAACTCAACAGGTGTTCAGTTTTCAAGCAATAAGCAGGAGTATAAAAAGTATAAATTCAAAAGAATAAAGCACCTACATGGTCCTGCTTTTCTACATTTTTATTGATACTGTTCCCATTTATTATATGTACATTGCACATGCAGTCTCAAATGCTTATTCACATACAGGAAATCTGACAATCTATATATTGTTTATACCTCACAAATATAATCAATTCTTTCCATTTTCTGCAATACATAAATAGGAAGAAACCAGTAGAAACCACAAAGAGGAAAATTGCTTACCACTTGACTGCCCCCTGAGGAAGGTGAATTCTGCAAACAAAAAAATAATAAGTAAGGAGATCTAGAAGTGTTCCCACTCAATGGTTTTGAAGACAGTTTTGTCCAAGATCATTAAATTTTAAAAAAATAACAATAAAAAATATACTGTGGGTTAGATTCAGACAGATGAAGGAAATAGTTTTAGTTCCACATTCTCTTTATCCCATTTTACATGTGAAAATGTCAGCTAAAGTTGATGAAGGGGCAAAAGCCTATTTTTCTCTCATTCCATTATCACATCCCATACAGAGTTTCTTATCCCTGTGTTTGAAAGAGGATTTTAAAAATCAAATAGTGCTAAAAAATAAAAACGGAGGGAACAGGGAAAGAAGTAACCTGTAATTGAAAGACTCAAGACTTGGGTTAATCAAAACAAACAAAACAAAACAAACAAACAACAGCAAAACCTGAGGATTAACTGAGCAGGACCTACACAAACCTACACAGAGAACAGAAATTCAAAAATGGGGGACAGCAAAATGTAACAAGGTCACTAACTGGAACGTAAAGCAATAAAGATTCAGATTTAAAATATAACTGAAATCAAGAGTTTCCCCAACCTGAGGCTGCATATCCAATAGCAGTTTCTTTAAATATGCTCTAATACAAAAGGAACTAATACACAGTGTTATCTTCAGACCAAATCATCCAGAAATTGCTCTACCAACCATCAACCATCCAATTTTTTTTTTTTTTTATTTACTAAGAAAAGAAGGTGCAAATGCTATGATGAAATTTTTCTTACCGGTTTCCCAGAATAAGTGCTTCCTGAGTTAGAGAAGCCCTGCAAAATATTAATAAGACATTTACTTTTGTTGTAGTGGACTCCTCATGAACTGTTTAAAGAACACACATGAGTCTTGAAAATGCCCCATATTGTTAGACTTTCATTTTACATTTTCCTTGCAATTTTTTCTCCTATTTTAAGTGAATGGTCTCAAGTAAGCACAGCTACACCCTTTTTATTCCATGAACAGTTTCAGAAGATTTTCAAAGCCACGTATCAATCTGAGTGAACAACAAAATTTGAAACTGAAACAGCTACCCTGGTATTTAAATACATCATTCCTAACAGAATTATCCAAGCACATTCCCCTGGACAAATAACAGATATATCAAAACTTTGTTGGTGGGAGGAATTAATGCAACCTCATCCTAAGGTTGAGGTTCGAACAAAATATTCCAACTTTAATTTACTGGCCAGTTTTGTCAGGCATCTATGATTTGTATTTACTATTGTAACATAATTTTAAATTTCACCCAAAGTACTGTTACCTATTTTAAATACTATAATCAACATTTCCAAGTTGGTTGTGATATACTGAAAGAAGAATGTCCTTACTGGTTTTCCTTGATTACTGCCTCCGAAGGAAGATGAACCCTGAAAATAAAAATAAAAATAGCCAGTTAGTTTTGACTCTAAGCTTATTTGTACTTCATTATATTCTAGCTATCTGGAATAAAGGACCACAGGAGAATGAAACGTATTTTATGCCCAGTCACCCAAAAATCCCAGAGAGAAGGCTATGTGAATTAAGAATGCTTAGCATTGTTCTGTTGTAAATATTTGTTGGTATGATGTATTAGTCATAGAAAATGTAATTCAAAGTTCTTAAGAAGGAGTTGGTTTGTAGTTGTAATGTATTCAATATATAGAAAGGAAAAATATAAGGTCAAATTATACGTTCATTCATTTGGAATCAGTCTACAGTTAGGAAAAAAAGGTAAATTAAAATTGAAATGAAGAACGAAAAAAAAGGAAACATTAAGAGTCTTTATGCTCCCTATACAGCCCCAAAAAAGCTCTAATAAGGGACATAATTTAAAATAAAAGTGAATACTGAAAAGCTAGTTATTCTATAAAATTGTATTTGGTCCTCTGACAAAGTAGCTCTGCTTATTTGAATGACATCGCCAACAAGAAATCTCACGGGCATTGACTCTTTAAGAAGTGACATCAAATATGATACATAAAATGTCTCTGCTTTATGATTTAGATGGACAAAAATTTAACAGTTGTGCCCACTTTTTAATGAACAGGTGAATACATCTTATGTTCTATAAGAGAGAAGCATGAAATAAGCACATTGCATATGCTTATTTGTATCTCCTGCAATTGATTGACAAGAGCAAGGTCTAAATTACATGGTTGAAAATGCTTAAAGGGAAAAGGTAAAAATAAACATAGTGAAGTAGCAACTAATATGTCCTCCAAAAAGAAAATATTTTCTTCAAAGAAAGCCAGGAATATTTTCAAAGACATATAGATATAAAGTAATTGAAAAAGTGATCCCTGAACACACAGTGTATGATTGCTGAATGAATTTAAACAGAAGTAACTGTTCATGAAAGTCCCTTACTAAAAATAACAGTCCTGTAATCTCATTCTGTTATTACTAAAAATAACCTAGAGAATGACACAGTCCATTTACTGAGTAAAATGCTGGCAAAAAATTATCTACTGAGTGAAAATAAATATTGTGTTTGCATTTGTTGAGATTATCCCAGTAAATAATGACACACTGCATATTTATTTTAAGTAACTCTCAGAAAATGTCTGTAATTAATTGGCTACATTTTTTTCTTTAAAAAAAAAAAAAAGCAACATGAAAAACAGGCATACCAGAAAACAAACAAACAAAAAAAGTTGAACTTGAAAAGTTTTTACTTACTGGTTTACCATATTGTCGGCCTCCTGAAGAAGATGAGCCCTGTAAGAAGACAATCAAACAACTTTTAATTGAATAAAAAAGATCTTTTGTCACTGTCTTGAGACCATTTGTGCAGTACTTAGGACAAACTTACTTGAATGTTGTTTGAACAAAACTAACTGAGGTACTTAAAACTTCATCTATCTACTATACCTCAGAACAACAGCAATTTATTATTCTGAATCAAGAAAGCAGTGTTTTGAAGCACCATGTAATGATTACAGTATGATCAAAGATACGTTTTACACAGAGCAGTAATTATAATAATATATATAATTATTGTATTCAACTTGCTGAAGCTACTTTAATAGATATTTACATATCCATCTACGTCAGATATTTAAGCTCAGTAAAAATGAATGCATCTTTCAGCATCAAATAACTGACCCGGAGAGTACAGGGAAAGCATTAGCAGTGATGGGAAGAGAATACACTCACCTGCCCGCCATACTGGCTGCTTCCTGAGTGAGAAGATCCCTATAAAAAAATAAAAAATAACAAATAAATAAAATAATGGGAAAAAAAGTACTTAAGTATTCACAGAATAATAGAATAACAACAGTTACTCCTTTTTGCTGTGCAGAATGAAATATCATAGAAAGACCTTGTGACAGGAGATAGCCGCAGCAATCTGGAAGTGTATTAATCTAAAAAGATGCAGTTGAAAGACTTCTGACTAATTGCTCTAAATTCTTTAACGGCTGAAATTAGTAAATTTGGCCATCACAAAACACCCGCTAAGACTACTCTTTGACAAACGTATGGATGTCAAGTCTCTTTATGTATGGTTCTGTTCAAGAGAAGAAAAATTCTACTTTATTTATGATTTTTCTGTTAGGTGAAGCATGCATCCAGAGAGCTTTGAGTGTATTTTTTTCCTTATTATTTCTAATAAGTAAGTTGGGAAAGATGTGATTTGTTATGAAGCGTATAAAACCCAAGTTATTTAGACCTCTGCTCTCTCTGTGCTACAACAAATCATTGGCTCAATAGAGTGATAGTGAACTTGAATGCTTTCCAGTGAAGTAAAAAGAATTTTTTTCTTTTTTTTTTTTTCCCCAACAAAGTAATACTAATGAAAAATATGTTCTACCTTCTTATTAGATAGGCACCTATTATATTTGTTAACTTTTTGGGCCAGTAATATTTCCTCTATCTGTAACAAACTACTAAGTCTACAAAAGGCACATAAGGAGGTGCTTACAGTGAGAGATTTGAAATGCATCTGAAGATTAGGAAAGAAGTATTTTTGTGGGCAACACACTCAAATATGTATTTTCAGAGCAATATAGTGGTATATTTTGCATCATATTTCCAAGTATTTAATCTTTAAAAAAATGCAAAAATAAGTACTAACTAATAATAAGATTGAAAAATAACACAGAAAATAGATTTTTGACTGGTGCCATAGCCATGTGCAACTGAAACATGAAAATGATTTAATTATCTCTTGAAGTAAGAGGCATTCAGAAGTAAAATTGAAATTATGATCTATTCACTTTCTTTGTATTGAATTTTGTTGCTGTTTTTTCATTTCAGTTACTAACAGTCCCTGCATTATATTTTTCATTTAATAAATAACAAGTAGGAAGAAAGTCTTGAAAACAAAGAGTTGCTTGCCTGTCCTCCATACTGATTGCTTCCAGGATAAGATGAACCCTGTAAAAAAAAAATAAAGTGAAACTCAGAACTTTTTTTTTTCCCCCACTACTACCTGGCACCAAAAAATGGATCTAATCTAAACAATATTCTTAACACCAAGTAACTGAAAGAACCTTACAGTTATTAATGCAGATGGCAAATGGCTACATCAGAGAAAGAGCACTGTTATGCACTATATTAGTATTTTATTCAATGAGATAAAACCTGTGAAATATTTTCAAATATTTTTTCAAAGTAAACAGATTTCTAAACCTACAATCTTGACTACTACTAAAATCTTGGCTCTGATAAAGTCAACAGACACTTTATAAAAAGATATAACTGAAATCTGAAGAGACTGATTCAATAAAAGCCAGATACACTCCATTAAAAGCTCTGTCCCTATCTCTGTGATTAACCTAAATATTTAATGGCTTCTGGGCGAACATGGCAGCTGAGCCATGTTAATTCCCGAGAAGCTAATTTGTTCAAGTGTTAAAGAATAATTGCTTACCTGTCCACCATGGTAGCTGTTTCCTCCAAAAGAGCCCTATATTCAACAAAAAATAGCAATTATTACTTTGTGTAAAATTCAATCTCATGTAGAGGAAAAGCATAAGAGCATAAAAGCATCAATAACATAATCTTGACTTATT
The DNA here is from genome assembly GCF_040182565.1 of Anser cygnoides. Lineage (NCBI taxonomy): Eukaryota > Metazoa > Chordata > Aves > Anseriformes > Anatidae > Anser > Anser cygnoides. The sequence goes on along the minus strand of NC_089880.1, from coordinate 4,207,177 downwards.
GTGCCTGTGAAGTAATTCACACTGATTGCTAGTATACTTTTCTAGTTGATTGATCAAACAAGTAAAGGATTTAGTTTCAATTACTCCTTTCATTTTGGTTGCTTTCAAACAGAAATAAGCTAATAGTTTATATGCTGTTTTTAGCACTTCTGATACTCAGTGGTATACTCATGCAACGTGGTTTTTGCTTGATTTCATAATGTGAGAAAGAAGAAATTAAGTAATTTTGTCTATACTGTAGCAACAGATAACTGAATCCAGTTCAAAAACAAATTAGCATAAAATTCAAAGCAGGTGGTTTTTGTTTGTTTTTAGTAGTTACAAAAATATAGAAAACATACTAAGACAGAAAAATGAAAATAGTCCCTTTTAAAATAAATAAATAAATGTGTTGCTCTGCTCCCACCTGGAAGCATTTTAAGCCAAGAATTTTGTATTCAAGTTCACTAGTTCAATCATTCTGTTAATAACTATCATAGGAAGAGTGGTATCACCCACACACGTACAAAAACCAGCAAATACACTATGAGATACTTGGAAAACGGTTTCTCAGAAAACTTCTGCACCTCTTTTACAAACCAAAAGAAATGAAATGCTTTGAAGTAGTTTTTCATGTCTGGGTATTTTACTGAATTGGCACTGGGTTTCCTTCAATATGGCTGGAGAACATTACTATTTATTTTATCCAGGGTGGGGAAAGTGCAATTTATTTCCCATGTATTTTTTTTTTTTTGAAAATAGAAATGCATCTGGGTAGGTAGCTAGTTTTGAATACAATATTACAGTTGCAAGTCAATTAATATTTTAGTCCTTAGCAAGTTCAAAATCTCTCACTTAAGCACAATGCCAAACAACTATTATCATTCATATAAATTCATGGGAAGAATTAATTCAAGAAGTGTAGTTCCTTGGGAACATTCCAGTTACACATTACTACGGAAGATATACAAAGAATACTTACTGAGTTTCCACCAGGACACAGACATCCACCCTGTATTACATGCAAAACAAACAAGTTTATTTTTTAAGGAGTACATGGTTGGAAGAAGCTTCTGAATTAAAAAGTCAAACTCATATTTGGCTATTGCAAGATAACAGACTCAAGTTCGTGCTCAAAGACTCACTTAGCACCTTCTAAAAATTAGCTTCTTTCTCTGTCCACTGTTCTTTCAGGCAAGTTGTGCACTTACTGTTTTTTGTTGTTATTGTTGTTGTTGTTTTTTTTTTTTAATATAATCTTATTTGTCATTTACTCTTACAGTGACAACCATCCTCCCAGAAGGGTGAGTAAAGAAATCTGTGTAGTGCTACAGAAAAAGTGTTGGTTAATCCTGTCCCACCTCCTCTGAAAAGAGGCCAGAGCAGCTGGAATGAATGCAGTATTCTTACATGCTACAGATATTAGGGAAAACTTTGGCCTTTGGGATCTCCGAATGACATGCAAAAAGAAAATAACATACCACCTAGGTTTTGGGCAAGAAGGACAGTGGTGAGAAAAACAGTTCTTGTGAAGGAAAGATACACAGGTAAATTGGGAGTGCCTGTCACTAGCACAACCGACGTGTTGAGAAAGAAAAGCCTACCTGTCCACCATATTGGCTGCCTCCTGAAGAAAAGCCCTGGAATAAAAATGAGAAACAAATTATTTATGTTATTAAGTAACATTCCTGATTGTTCTCTGTTCCTTAACCTTTTAAATTGTTTCTGTTTAAAAACAAAAATGGATTTCTTAGATCAAGGTTGAATTTAAGGAAGCATTTCCAATATAGTCACACAGACCCCTGTAGCATTTGCTCGTACCACGATATACCACACAGACCTGTATTTTGCAATCCTCAACACTTTTGCTTAAAGCTATGCTTCCTTAGATTTTTATTTTTTATTTTTCCAAAAATTACAGAACAGTGTTTTCTTGATGAACTCTTTACCAGAACTGCAAATATTATGGAGGTAGAGGTTTTACCTGTCCACTATACTGGCTGCTTCCTGAAGAAGCCATACCCTAAAGAAATAAGGAAGCATTTATATTTGTTGCACATTCTTTAACTTACAACCTGTAATTGAAAAACACAGTTTTGTTTTCCATAGATTTAAAAGCCACAGGAATATGAACTCTTCCTTCATAACCATTTTAAAATATCTATTGGTCTTTAAAATGGCTATATTTTTAAATAGTACAATAAAGTTTAAATCAAAGGGAGCTTCATGCAAGTGTGAGTAGTACAGCTACACTGGATTCTGTGCTCAGGGCAGATGCATATGTTTCACATTCCTGAGTGGGCTGACACAACAGGTCTTAAATTTATCTATTCTGCCTGAACAGTATTTTGCTGTAAGCCACCTTGTATAAAGGACCCTGTTTTTCTCAAAACAGTAAAAGAGAGAAAGGTGAACAATGGAACAACAAGCCAAAAAGAGAAAAACAATTGTCACCTATCCTCCATAATGTCTGCCACCTGAGAAAAATGGACCCTGACACAAAGATACCAATTATTATTTATATCAAAAAGCTTCTTTACAGGATTTTGAAAGAAACACTATTTTCTTTCTCTGTTGTACAATGAAGGATGACAGAAAAGCACTCATCTTATTCCTTTATGTGTTCTATGCAAATTAGGGACCATCTGTAACATGAATCTTCCATAATACTGATCGTAAGGAGTGATCATGAGCTATTATGACTCTATATGTAGTTGCATTTGGGGGGCATTTTATTTTGACTGAAAATTTCTCTCTCATCTAATTTCCTTTCCAATGAATCTGACAAGAAATGTTTTCAGAGGACAAGGGCCAGTTTGTTTGGGGGTTCCACTGCATATGAAAGGCTACACCGTAAGACAGCTCCAGGAACCTTCTTCATCCTCTTTCATTTCACAAGGGCATAGAACACCTTCCCTTAACAACGCCTAACCTTCTCCCATTCCCTTCCTAAGGCACGTTGTTTCTCTGATACCAGCTCTGTATTTGCATTTTGCTAAGGGAAGTGAGGTGTTCCATTGGTTAAAGTAGAGGAGGAATGCAACTTGATTCCACACTTCTTACAGTTAGAACTAAGAAACCACAACAGTAGAAGGTAAGAAGGTTCAAGAATGAGGAGGGTAAGTCAGAGGCTACAACAGAAGTCCTGTCCTTTCATAGTTTTTGTATTGTTTCAGATCATGATCATTAGAACCCTTATAATCTATCATCATATTAACAGAGCTTACTCAAAATTATATTTTTTGCAGTCAATACAAAAGTAGTGAGTTATGAGGTAGAAAGTGTGTGTGTTAGGATAAGAACTACACAGGAAGAGATTCTCACCTGTCCTCCATACTGGCTGCCTCCTGAAGAAGGTGAACCCTGAACAAAAAGAATTGTGTTCTTTACAACCATGTTATAGTACTCCTTTGTACCACCATCCATGTGAAAGAAAGGTACCCCATTTCTTTCACTGCAAAAGTGTGAGTCGGATTAACCAGACTGTGCAAAATGTCTGATGCATCTACCATGATGCATCAGAATTTACATCTTCTAAAAGCTCTCTTGTGGTTTTGTATCATGTACATTTACAGTTAGTATAAGCAGCAAAGTAAATAGAGTAGAAAAAGAATCAATCTTAGTCTCTTACACAGAGAACTACCTATTATCTTGTATAAATTCATATATACCAAAAGGGAAGAATTCTCACCTGTCCACCATACTGGCTGCCTCCAGAGGAAGGTGAACCCTGAATATCAACAGAGAAGAAACTGAAACTTCTTTACATCCATTTAACGAGACTTTAAAAATTTTTGGTCAGCTTCACAAAGTATTTATTTATTTCAGAAAGACATGACGTCTTACCCCAAGGGATTGTATTCACACACAGACTTTTATGACCTAGTCCTGCAAATTTCAGGAGCCATATGAGTCAACCATGTATTTTACATTCTATTTCTTCTTAGTCTTAAATATGGTCTTCATCTAAACTTGTTTAGTTTAATCACAGTAGCAACCACAGTGTTATACTGAAAGACTTTCTAGGATTATAGACTAATCTAAATTAAGTTAAAGGTGGGCAGACATCGAATAAGATACAAGTTCTGCTTAGGTTTAAAGTATGTAAGTGGGGACTATTAATGCTTACTTGTCCACCATAACGGTTGCCTCCATAAGATGACGATCCCTGGAAAAATATTGAAAATTGCTTTTTTCTGTTTCACAAGGTGTAACAGAAAACAAGGTAACTCATGGATATGAGAATGCATCTGCATTTTGTTATTTTACTGTTTTGTTTGTAATCTTCACAAAATAAACTCTGCATTTTCATCTTCTTTAAATTCACAATATTACTACAGAGAATGGATCACTATAAAGGTTCTCAAAATTTTAAATTGAGGCAGCTATCCTGGTAATCTTTTAGTTGATAAGAGCCAAATATTGATAAGAAAAAATAATAGAGAAATATTAAAAGTAAGAGCGTACATGTCCACCGTAACGGCTAGTTTCAGGGGAATATGAATCCTGTAAAAAATGCCAAAGAAGTGAGTTATTTGCTGAAGGATTTCCTTAAATCAAACCTCTACTGTCCCAGGATAATAGGAGCAAGACAACAAGATAAGAGTGAAGACAGGTTAGCAAGACTTTTGGTATGCTCTAATGACTAGAGTTCAAGCCTTACCACATAACTTCAGGAAATACCTGAATTGCCAATCCATACTGAATTTTTTACTTTTAAAACACAAGCGCTTCTGTTTCCCTTGATAGCTGAACACTGCATTGTCACAGTACTCCTGAAAACATTTTCTCTTTTGTTCTGCAGACATGATAAGGCTTATATACCTTTCAAAAGATCACAATGGAAATTATTTTCTACCTTGCCTCACCATGTTCCTCAAAATTCTCTCTCAGAAATAACAAATAATTTCTTCTTTCAGAGAAATAACAAATAGTTTCTTCCTGCACAGTCTAGCACATGCCCCTTTATGCTTATGGGACAGGTGCTAGTGTGATGAAAGATATTTTGTTGGATATGTGATTTTTCTCCGAAAGAATCCTTCCTACTGCAGATGATGTAGAATGAAACAAAACAGCATTCACCCTAAATCAAACTTCTTTGTCAGCAATACAAGCAGCATAACACCAGAACATGTATCTTTCAGACAAGCCTTTTTGCCGGATATGTATTATTTTGTTTCTTTATTTGTTTGTTTTCCATGACTCAAATTCTTTATTTCTGATGAATGATCATATGTCACTGTTATTGATAATGTATTGATGATACTTAGCATGATTCACAACTCTTTTATATCACCACGCTTATAATTGTGAATTTGAATCAAAAATGCTGCATTCTGTTTCATTGTTTCCCACATCTATTTTTTATGTGACCATCATCATGCAAGTTCCCCCCAAATGAGGGCAACTAGTTGCTCAGAAAGCCATCATATACTGTTTTTAGGATGTACCAAACTCAACAAATTTAATTTACTGAGTTTTTGCTCTTTAAACAAAGTTCCCACAAACAAACTGAACTCAGAGTTTTTGAATAACTTATCATTTTGCAAAGTGTCTGGGTGGCTCTTCTTTCTGAATGAGTACTTACTTGGCTACTGTGATGGCTGCCTCCAGATGTGCCCTGGGGAAGAAAAAAAAATCAGTTATTTTTCTCTAAAAGAACTATTTTAAAGACTTCTGGAAGGACAATAGTACATGCAGTTCTATTTTTAACTCTTTTGCTTGAGTTTAAAATCCACTCAAAATGTAAAGTCTATCCTTCCCTATTTTGCTAACATGTCTAGAATTCAATGTGTAGCTGTCCAGTAGAATGGCTGTCCCTAGAGCACTTTTAGAGAGAAAATATCAGTCATTTCACTTCGGAGAATCTGACTGAAGGACAGGCAGTTTATTTCTTTCTGTTTCAAAATCAGTGAACACGCTGAAGAATGACACATCCACAAAAACGCTTTTAATATTCATTCTTGCAGAGTACTATGGACCTTTTGAATACTGCTGTTTTTCCACAAGATCTGCTAAGCCTCGTTACGAAACAAAACTGTTTTGTGTCTAGTACATAATGTTAAACACTTGTCAGAAATGTGTCCTTCACAAGGAATCCTTACTGTGCAAAATGGCTTTCCAAATGCACTGTAAAGAAGATACTAAAAGACAACATTCTGAGGTGGACCCCAACATACAGATGGCTGAGAACTAAGATCTACATTAAGTATACACAAGCCATTTTCCCATGCTGAGGTACTGGGTACATCTGTGCATTGTAGTTTGGATCAGGAGCGTACTATTGAGATGAAATTCCTTGGTAGCACCCACTCACTACAGTTTGGTTTGCATCATGAAGTGGTCTCAGAGGGAATGAATTAGATGCCTTTCAGGTGAAACTAAATTGGAAGATGTTCTTTAGGGACACAACTGCCTTTTGGTCCACAGGACTAGAACTAACCCTTCCTGAAATGTGTATAGTGTGGCCATCAGTTCATCAGGAATGACTGTTTCACTCTGTGTATCTGTTTCTATAAGTTTGCAGTAGTTGTTCATATATACAGAGCTGCTGTGTTCCCTCACTCTATATACAACCCCCGATTCAGAACAGCTGTCCGAAGATGGCCAAGTCAGTATAAAAAAACCTCAGTCCCAATCAGAAGATCCAAAGAAAGCAAACCCCACCATCAATAATATTGAGGATGTAGAACACAAAAGTTAGAATATTTTCCTGACTGTAAATCTATACACATTCCTCCTTCTTACAAGAGAGCACAAGGCTAGTCCTATTTATCCCACAGTATTAATTCACACAGTGCATTTATGTAGCTGTGTCTAAGCTGGCTTTATACCAACCAGCAGACTGACAAGAATGCCACAGAGTTCAGTGCTAGGTACAGAAAGATCTCAGTGCTTTTTTTCCTTCTAGTACAGCACATATGGAGTTCCAGTGACATGTACTGCGTGACTTTCTAACTCATGAGGAACAGAATTGGTCTTGAGAATGCTGTAAAACAGGTCTCTCCTGCAAAAAGAGTTCTTGTCCATATTAAGGAGATTAAGATCACAGAATTACTGATCAATGAAATACTAAACTATTCCATGCAGTGAATGATCTGAGAGGAATACAAAACATATAAAACCATGTCCCTAGGGGATATTTTGACATCATTCCAAGGAAGGCAATGGAACTGATTCCCAAAGTAAATATTTATATTGTTATGTACCTGTCTTTCTGCCAAACATTTTCATTCAAATGCTTCTGTTTGAATGAATAATATCTCAAATGGAAAGAGAAATTGAATGATGCAAGAATGTCCTGTGTATATTTTTAATTGTAACTAATTAATTTTCAGAAGTGTTTAACGATTCATTATTGACTCTTTTTAGTCTCTCTAGACATCACATTGACAGAAGAACACAGGACACACTTAAAAGGTGATGAACACTGCTTACATTTGCAGAGGAATTGCTTCTCAGTGAGGTAGGTGATCCACCCTATAGGGAAGGAGGAGAAAAAAAAGAGGAAAAATAAGTTACCCTTTGCTTTGTCTTTGATCAAACTAAAAATGAAATAAAGCCTTAGAATGCATCTTCCTTGGTACTTTAAAGGAAGAATACCACAGTTTGAACTTACATTACACTTAAACTTCACTTTTCTTAACTTGCCAAATAACTAATAGTCCTTTTTGGCCTGTAAAGCTATACATCACAAAGAACCATTTTGTATCTACCTGTGACTGATTATCTAGAAAATAAGAACACTACCCAAGTTGTGGGAATGTCTTTTACATACTACAGGTTGATTGACCACATATTATTTTGCTTTGGAAAAGATATGGTACCTTATTTCACAGCCTAAATAATTTCATAAGGACTTAAAAGACAATGAGAGGTCCTTAAAAGGATAAATGAGAGGTGTTTCAGAGATTTATTTTTTTTTCTTTTTTAATTAGACATATATTTCTGAGTCAACTTTTTACAGCTAGCAATTTCATAGACTTTATGTTATTTTAGCTTCCCTTCATGATGAAACTTTTGTCAGTTAACTCTGGTATTTAATTTAGAGTTCTACTCTAGAGTAAAACCACTATTGCCTTTCTTTAGAATTGTTATTTATTTTTAAGACGACACACATTTCTATAGATACGGTATGATAACTGAAAGTTACTGTTCAGTGAATACATATTGGTGCCAGCAGTGGGCATCTGAATTCCGCATCTTGGCATAATGAGAAATAACTTCTATCATGCCAGTTATATGTAACATCACCAAAGGAACAATGAATATAAAATCAAATAGTACATTCAAATAGATAAGTAAATGAGTTATAAATAAATAGGTATACAGATAGTTTTCCAAATTAATATATAGTAAGAAAAAAAAAAAACAAACAATGAACAAACAACACTTACGGAACTTCCACCAGAGCAATCACATCCACCCTGTAAAGAATCCAGAAGATATTTAAGATCTCAAGAACACAGGCTGAAAGAGACTCGTTACAATTCTTCTACAATCTCAGGTATACAAACCATAAAATAACATTCATATCTGCCCAAGTTCTCTCTAGAAATTAGTCTATTTTTTGTTCTCTCCATTCTCTGCAACTACTCCTGGGGTAAAACCTTCTAATTTTATCTTCAAATCTGTTATCTACAGTCTTTACCTTGAGAACTCTATACAGTCTTTACCTTGAGAACTCTATACAGTCTTTACCTTGAGAACTCTATACAGTCTTTACCTTGAGAACTCTATACAGTCTTTACCTTGAGAACTCTACTCACCAAAAGCGTAAGTAAAAAAATTCTGAGTAGGACTACAGAACAAGTCTTGGTTATTCCCCCCCCTCAAAGAGGCCAGAGTAGCTGGAATACATGCAGCATTCTTAAATGCTACAGATGTTAGGGAAAGATGACTTCCAGTCGAGGCCTACCAGGTGATTTCTACTGAGATTAAACTAAGAGGTGGCTGGTGGTCTGCCATTCTGTGCCTCATTGCCACATGCAATCTAGATAAAATATGTATAAAGAAAAAGAAACTCAGATAAAACTGACACGCAGACAGATGGCTACTTTGGCCTCTGGGATCTCTGAATAATATAGGAAAAGAAAATAGCATGCCACCTAGGCTTTGGGCAAGAAGTACAGTGGTGAGAAAAACAGTTCTTGTGAAGGAAAGATACACAGGTAAATTGGGAGTTCCTGTCACTAGCACAACTGACTGGTGTTGAGAAAGAAAAGCCTACCTGTCCACCATATTGGCTGCCTCCTGAAGAAGGTGATCCCTGTAAATAGTTATATTTTCATTTGAAAGATCATCTTTAAGTTTGACATGTCTGTTTGATCAAAATGTATTGTCTTTTACTCTCTGTAGAATTTTAAAGTTTTTTTTTAAAAAAAAAAAACACCAAAAATACAGTAGTCTAAAAACTTACGTATTACCAGCTCCATAATATTTTCTTAAAAGACATATACTGGGGAAAAAAGAAGAAAAACTTCCCACCTGCCCACCATACTGGTTGTACTGGTTGCTTCCTGATGAGGATGAGCTCTGAAAAAAATTACAAGTCACTTTCTTTCTATTCTTAAAATACACACTGTAAAAAATTTTTATTACTTTCATTTGTTTCTTAGTGTCAGAAACAGTTTATTCCATTATTATGTTTTGAGCACTCTGCTTACACTTGGACATTTATATGAACTTATATGTAAAGAAGAGGACCAAATGAATTTCACTCCTGGTTAAAAAATTGCTGCAATACAGTACAGAGAGGGTTTTGTTTTTTTTTTTTTTTTTTTTTTTTTGCCTTTGTGCAACAGATACTTCAAGTCAAGATTTCAAGTCAAAAGTACAAAAGTATTTACCTGTCCACTGGAGTAGCCACCGCCTTGAGAGGATAATCCCTGAAAACAAAGAACAACAATTGAATTTATTTCCGTTTATAAGGCTTCTAGAAAGCAAGACTATGTTATTCAATAGTTGTATACATGCTTTTATAAAATTATTTGGTTTTCATTAAGTTTATGATTTGTTTTCACAAGACATCTGTCACGAGATTCTGGAAGGAATAGTTGGGCATAATTTGTAAGGATCACTTTTAATAGAAGAGCCACTTGGAAATGGAACTGCAAATAATGAATAAAATAGATGCTTACATGTCCACCTGACTGGCTGCCTCCTGGGGAATAAAAATCCTGGAAAAATGTATTGAAAGTACATGACAAAAAAACTCAAGACTTCCTTTCTTTTGTAGAATGGAAAGATAAGGAGGAAAGTTGAATACTCTTTCGGCCTCTCCACGTTCCTTAACTTTCTTTCATGGACTGTTCAAGAACAAGAAACACTTTCTGCATAAAACAGTACATGCCCCTTTATCCATGCTCTTTTGGTGAAAAAGATACTCTTTTGAATACAATGACTAAAGAGTTTCTATATCTTCACCAAAATAATTTCATAGCCTGAGTCACTGTATTCTCATTTGAAGTAATAAAATGGGTGATAAGTTAAAATGACAGGAAAGTGGAAGCTCTTGTAGGTATATCATAAAGCACAAAAAAGCACAGGGTTTTGCCTAGAATAAACGCTGGAAAAAACATGGCATAGAAACCTTTTGCAAAGGACAACGAGCAAAAAAGTGCAAGAACCTGAACAAGTAAATTGTGGCACTGTGCTTGTAATTGTGAATTTGAGAGTCAAGAGCAGACCTCAGAATCAGCTGGGATTTCTGGTTATGCTTAAACACTTTAGCCATACTCTCATTCCGTCTGTGCCTTAGCTTGAGGGCTTTCTATTCCACATCAAAAGCTGCTACACCAGCTTCCACACAAGTTGTAATTCAGCTGGCTAGTAATTGCCAGTCCTAAAAAACTCTGGGGCAGAGAACCCAGCAACATTTAAGAAGGAGTGCTTACCCGTTCACTCTGTCGGCTGCCAGACGGTGAGGTGGAATCCTGTAGAAATATTAGAATCCAGTTATTTCATGGCAGATATTTCCATTCCATCTAAGCAAGGGTGGAAAACAAAGAAAACTGCGGCTTTGTTTGTGTGACTTGTTGGGACAGTTAAAGATGGAGTGTGTAGAATATGCAGTATGCTTTCAAGTTCTATCTGTGTTCATTTCTGTGAGAGTGGCATTTCTTTATTTGGAAAGCTATCCCAGGCCAGAGCTAGGAAGAAAGTATTAGTTGCCCGAGAAAACAAACAAAAAAAACAAAACCAAAAAAATCAGAAAAAAACCAACAGAAACATTGATAGAGATATATATAAACTAGTGTAATTTCTATTTTTTAAGTAGCTATTCAATATCGAGCAATAAAGGAATGAAGTCTCATCATAAACTATGTTATTTCCCTTTAGAATGTGACAGGGAAAAACAGTTGCATTTTAAAAGATGTCTTGGATCTTGAAAGACTTCAGCGGTACACACTAATGTTCTGAAGAGTTTAGTTTCTTTCATAAGTCTAGGGGTCATCTGTAGCGTAGTTTAACTTTGCTGAACATCCACAATAAAATTTTGATTAAAGAAACTCTGTTGTGTAAACTAATAATAATTGTGGCTGAAGTACACAACTGTACTTATAAAAACCTTTGAAGAACCGTTTTCTACTAACCAATACATTTGAAAACTGACTTAATAGAAATACAGTTAAAATTGCTCAATCAATTGCTCAAGACTCCATGAAAATGACAAATGAAACGTGGAAAGTTTCATAAACACTTTTACCAGAATTATTGGGAATTATAAAAAAAAAGTCTTTCCTCCTGACTGAAGTAAACAGAATAGAAAGCAGTTCTGACCATACTACATGAAAACACAGCATTCATACGTAATATGTAAATGAAGGAGCTTGAAGCTCTTTTATTCATTTGGCATTGGAAAAAAAAACACAGAAGTAAGTGCTGTTTGAACTGAAGATGGAAGGAGATGGTACTAGTTTCTGCAGTAGTGATAAGTTGTAAGATAGACTGAAACAGTATAATGATTAAAGGTCAAATATGATGTGTTTTCTCAAAATATGGAAAAATTGAATTTTAAAATAAATCTGGATTTTAAGAGCCATTGATTTGGACAGTTGATTTGTGTGAAGAAATAAGATAAGCGTCAATTGTTATGAGAGTCCAGAATAATAAATATATATGGAGTATACTCTTAAGGATATAATCCACAAAAAATAACCCTTAAGAATCGAAATGGCTCATCTGATATAGTGATAATACAGATGCTGTTGCAGTATTAAATTACTATTATTATATTAAATTAAATCATTGAAAGAGTACTCAAATCACTGGAAGTAGGAAGAACCTAGTTGTTTTTTATATTGTGAGAATATACTGATGTGGAATTTTGACAGAAATTATGAAATAAAGAAAGAGAGCTTCCTTTGTAAATGCTACTTCTAATGACCAATTCAAAAATATATGACTGTTACAAGTATGAACTGTTGCAATTGTAATTTTAGTGTGCTAAATCCTTATCATACCATAGCACAATAATGTGACGTAATTTAAATCTGCTTTTTCTTTTATCTATAGGAACAATATAATTTCAAAGAAGTTCTTGCAGAAAATTACTAAGCAACACAGATTATTAGAATATGCTGTGAAGGAGCTCTTGGAGGTATGACTATGAGATAGGTAAAGGTACACATAAGCACCCAGACATGTTAAAAGGTAGTAAATTCTGAGATTGATATACTAGAGAAAAAATACTTACGATATCATCGGATTCACCACCTCCTATGGAAGACGAATCCTATAAAATAATGGAAAAACATTTATTTTCATATATAAAGGACTTATGACCTTACTTGTAAAGAAAATACATTAGAGGAATAAAAATAATGAACCACTTAGAATTTCCAATTTCACCTAAACCATGGAATGTTCAAGAAAAGAAAAAGATATATAACTGTACTTGCTGCTTAACCAGAAGAGGTTTAAGAAGATGAACAAACTCAGACACACACACACCTCCCAGAATTACTTGTAAACATGTTCTCTCTTAGGAAACATCTTAGATAAAGTTGATTTCCAAAATAAACTATTATTTACATTCAAATATCCCATTATCTAGACTTTGTTTATAGATTCTGCAATAGGAGTACCAATAAGACAAATTTTTCTATGAAAAAGCAGTCTAGATTATGTCTTATTTTTAATAAATAATTTTACATGACTTTGGGTGGTGAAAACGTATTGCTAAACAAAAAAGAATGTAGTCCCTACAAAATGGTTCTCCAATGCACTTCACATCGATACGTACAAACTTAAATACAGTATGTGCATTTTCCTAGACTTTCAATGGCTTCTACATAAGTAAGTGGTGTAAAATAAATGCACAAAATACTTTTCAGTGAGCTACTGTAAAACCATTAATTAAGGGAAAAAATGTTATCCTAATTAAAAGACTGAATAGTCACAGTGGCACAGTAAGCAGGGTCGTTTTATAATGCATAACCTTCCAACCATTATGAAAACATTTGGAGTTGTAAATGGGTAAATAAAAGGGAAACCAAAAGCTATCACATGGTCGTCACTTAAAAATAGTTGAAATATAGAACCCAGTGCATGTAAGAACCAACACACCAAGCTTCAGCTTTTGATGCATGATAGAAACAATACTTACCTGACCATAAGATCCAGCACCACCATATGTGGAAGATCCATCCTGTTCAGAAAACATAAATAATTTTCATTTTGCAAACAGACATTTCATTTTGGAAGCATACCTGCTGTAGGGGGCCCCTTCTGTGGAGATTTTAATTATGCAAATATTTACTTAGTTATCAGAATGAATATTGAGAAGCTCAGTTATATCCTGTAAAACACTAGTTTGACATATTCTTAGAGCAAATTCTGTTTCTATTATTGAAGAGACCTTCATCTGGATGATAATTCACAGCTAGTATTATTGAGGACAATAAGCTTTAGCATGTGGAAGCACACAGCTTTTCACATACATCCCTGTAAAATTCCATGACATGAAGGGTATATGCAATTTCACTCCTCAGAGAAAAAAACAAACAAACAAAAACCTTCACTGAAAGGTAAAGCAAGAGCCCAAATACAGAATATAGCTATATGTAGGAACCATGGTGTTGGCCCTAAGCACCATTTATACAAGCACCCTTTATACAAAAGCAAAAAAAGGGAGAAAAGAGTATTTACCTGACCGTAGGATTCACTGCTACTATCATACACAGAAGACCCTCCCTGTAGAGAAAAAAAAAAAAAAAAAAAAGACTTTAATATTTTGATTCCTCTAAGAAAGACTTTTTCTTCTTTCAAGGGCAGTACAGAAATGAAGATAATGGAAGACTATATTGACTTTACAAATGAGGAAGAAAACTTACCTGTCCATAGGATCCACCGGGATAGAAGGAAGACCCTCCCTGCAGAGGAAAACATCAGGAGTTACTGTTTTATATCTAAGGTGTTCTGTCAAGAAAGATTCTTAGGGTTCTCGCATGCAGGTACAATGACCAAATTGTGTACCTGGTTACCAGAATAAGTGCCATGGAAAGAACCTGGGGCTCCCTAAAAGGAAAACACAGACCAGCTAGTTTCTTGCAGCCAAGGTAAGTGCTCCTTATCAAGGCATACAGTTCTCATTTATACTCTTTCTCCCAGTTTTGAGCTAACCTTTAGTACCTAAACAAAAATTAAGACCAATAATGTTAAGGCAGGAGAAGTTTTCAGGCAGCAGTTTTCTTAGCCTGCTGACATTTGATTTCTGCAAAAAAAACTGTCTATACCTTTCTGTATTGTTCTCTGACAGACGTCACACTGCTAAGTTACTTCACAGTTGATTAAAGTTAGCTAGTCTAAGAGAAAACTGTCAGGTCTGTAATTACAGTGTTTCACAGCAACCGCAATACTGGCAGTCGAGAAATCAGGATTACGGCTGTCTGTGTTATCCACTCGAGGAAGGAGGAAAAACTACCTGTCCATAAGATCCTCCAGGATAGAAGGAAGATCCTCCCTGTGCAGAAGACAGAATGGGTTACTCATTTACATTTGACTACTCCTTCTGGAAAGGTTTTAGATGGAGCTTCTGAGTAGGGCACTTTATCTGAATGTTTACCTGATTACCAGAATACGTGCTGTATGAAGAACCTGGTGCTCCCTGAAAGGAAAACATAGACTACCTACTTTCTTGCAAACAGAGTGGTATAAATAAATGTGCTTGACTCTCACTTTAGGCCAATATTGTGAAGGAACAAGAAACTTTACAGCTATGATTTTCTGAGCTGATTGAGAGATGAATCCAAGGAAGTTCTAAACACAGAATAGTCCCTCTGACAGACTTCATGCTGTAGGTTACACTGTGTTTGATTCAATTGGTGGCTGTTAATTAGGATATTTCCTAACGGTCACTATTCGGGAGTACAGGAATGAAGATAATGGAAGACTATATCGACTTTACAAATGAGGAAGAAAACTTACCTGTCCATAGGATCCACCGGGATAGAAGGAAGACCCTCCCTGCAGAGGAAAACATCAGGAGTTACTGTTTTATATCTAAGGTGTTCTGTCAAGAAAGATTCTTAGGGTTCTCGCATGCAGGTACAATGACCAAATTGTGTACCTGGTTACCAGAATAAGTGCCATGGAAAGAACCTGGGGCTCCCTAAAAGGAAAACACAGACCAGCTAGTTTCTTGCAGCCAAGGTAAGTGCTCCTTATCAAGACATACAGTTCTCATTTATACTCTTTCTCCCAGTTTTGAGCTAACCTTTAGTACCTAAATAAAAATTAAGACCAATAATGTTAAGGCAGGAGAAGTTTTCAGGCAGCAGTTTTCTTAGCCTGCTGACATTTGATTTCTGCAAAAAAACTGTCTATACCTTTCTGTATTGTTCTCTGCCAGACTTCACACTGCTAAGTTACTTCACAGTTGATTAAAGTTAGCTAGTCTAAGAGAAAACTGTCAGGTCTGTAATTACAGTATTTCACAGCAACCGCAATACTGGCAGTCGAGAAATCAGGATTACGGCTGTCTGTGTTATCCACTCGAGGAAGGAGGAAAAACTACCTGTCCATAAGATCCTCCAGGATAGAAGGAAGATCCTCCCTGTGCAGAAGACAGAATGGGTTACTCATTTACATTTGACTACTCCTTCTGGAAAGGTTTTAGATGGAGCTTCTGAGTAGGGCACTTTATCTGAATGTTTACCTGATTACCAGAATACGTGCTGTATGAAGAACCTGGTGCTCCCTGAAAGGAAAACATAGACTACCTACTTTCTTGCAAACAGAGTGGTATAAATAAATGTGCTTGACTCTCACTTTAGGCCAATATTGTGAAGGAACAAGAAACTTTACAGCTATGATTTTCTGAGCTGATTGAGAGATGAATCCAAGGAAGTTCTAAACACAGAATAGTCCCTCTGACAGACTTCATGCTGTAGGTTACACTGTGTTTGATTCAATTGGTGGCTGTTAATTAGGATATTTCCTAACGGTCACTATTCGGGAGTACAGGAATGAAGATAATGGAAGACTATATTGACTTTACAAATGAGGAAGAAAACTTACCTGTCCATAGGATCCACCGGGATAGAAGGAAGACCCTCCCTGCAGAGGAAAACATCAGGAGTTACTGTTTTATATCTAAGGTGTTCTTCAAGAAAGTTTTTCAGACTTTTTGCATGCAGGTACAATGACCAGAATGTGTACCTGGTTACCAGACGAAGTGCCATGGAAAGGACCTGGGGCTCCCTGAAAGGAAAACATGGACTAGCTATCTTATTGAAAACAGACATCTAAGTAAATGAGTCCAATTCTGAATTTCTGTTCGTTCAAAATATATACATTTTATTTCAGAAGGGACGTTTCTGCAATCATTTAAAGAGAATACTGATAATTTTTGTTAGAGGTGAAAAAAACTTTAGCTTTGACTTCTCAGGTTAAAGGACCTGAAAAAATTAATAACTCTTCATCTTACTCTTTCTAGTTACAGAATAATATATTATGGCTGGTTGACTCTATGTTATTATAGATCATTGTTATCATGTTTTTCAAAACTGCTAAAATAGCAAACTTTCAAAGTGCAAATAGGTTCTAGTTGATCAGATATTTCTGCTCACCACTAAAAGAGAAATTCTATTTACCAGTACATAACATCCATTATTACTGTCACATCCTCTTTATACACAAAAAAGACAAGCGAAGTATTATTCTATGGTTGGACTGTTCTGCAGGGAATTTGTAGACTGAGCCTTTGTCTTTAGATAGATCTTAGAGGAAAAAGTGGAATAACTGCAAAGTGACAAATTTGGGAAACCACATAAGAAAACCCATTTTTTCATTTGAAACAAGGTTTAAACATGAACAGCTTTGACACTTGCTTTAAAAATCCTTTTCCTTTCATATCTTTTGAGTTTTAGAAGAAAGCTTTTTACAGGGATTTTCCTCTTGGGCTGAAGAATCTTCAGGGAAGTAGGTGACTTGGTATTTTATATAAGATTTGTGATTGCTGGTTTATTTATTCATATGTATTCATCTACAACTTGATTCTTTTCATGCAGGACAAAAAAACCTGCCTACCACAGCAATGTGTTTAAATGTTAATCTTAGGCGTTGCTACTGCCATACGTAGAGGATCTACCCTGGACAGAAAATGAAAATAAGTCAAGTAAGTCCTGTTTTTAATTCTCTCTATTCTTTTGGGAAAGACCAAGGAACTGTACTGTTGGGTGAAGACAAAGATCAAGACTATTGCTGTGTAGTTTATCATAAATTAATATACCAGCTGATACTGTCACAAACTGAAATATGAGTCTCTTGGGTATCCAAGTCCATACACCTACACTGAGAATTGATTTTTTTTTTTTTACATGACCAATTTAGATGTATTTTTCCTTCCTGTTCAAAATCGTTCGTTGATAGTAACTAAACCCACCCTCCACCCACTGGCCAAGGTATGGTCATTTGCTGTTTAAAACCAAGCCTCTCTGTGCATCAGTTGAAAGCACAAAGGGGCAAAGGCCATAGTAGAATGAAAACTTGCATAATTACATCCATAATTACATACATTTTCCTTGTAAATGTATTTGTTTATGTAGCATTACATAACAAAGGAAAAAAAAGTTTTTCTTCAATTAAATTTTAAGATTAATCAATTTAATAGACTGGGCTATATTTTTAAAACATATAGGTCGTGATTACTGGTCAGCCTCAATTATATGAGAGAGGTAATCTTCTGCCAGACCAAAATTACTGTTGCTAAATGTTAACCACAGTAAGTTCGGAAAGCAGTTATTTCTTCATAAAATTAATTTGTTTAAAGTGCATGCCTTTTTATAGAAATAATAATTCACAACAAGTTTCTTGTTGAAATTGAAAACTAAAAAAAAAAATATTACATGGTTCAGGAGGGTTTGTGTAAATACAGCTTCAAGAAAAATTTATAAGGTAAGTTTTCAGGTATAAAATAGACGATGTAAAAATCCACACTCTCTATATTTTACAATAGGGATAATTTAAATCTGTAACATCTGAGAATGAAAAAATATATATCCTACACTTTATAATAAAATATTCCTGTTTCTGCCTATTCAAACTGTAGAAATGCTTATGTTTTATGGGGCAATAGATATGATGAGTTTTAGTAAATAATTCATTGCTATGCAATATAAAAATGCGCCACTGACAATGAGGTTGCAGTGATTCTCTTTATGGGTAAGAAATAGTTTAAATATTAATTTAAAAATTATCTTTTGAAATATTTATCAAATTTTAACATTTTAGTCACAATGTTTTAAAAGACACGTGAGAAGTACAAGGAACCTAATCTGAATCCAGTTAAAATCTGGGGTTACTATGGGACATATTGACACAGGTTTTTGAAGGTAATGGATAATTAACACATAACAGTCAACTGAGAACATTTGCATTACAAAGCAGTTACAGAAAGTTAGTGCCCAAATACTAATCACGTGCTTACAGTGAGACTTCATTATTCCATTTCATTGTATATAATTCTATGCATACTAAGGAAATTATTAATAATGTATTACCCAAGTGTCTATATTTATTAGATGATTAATTCAAAACACTTCATTATGTAGATGTAAGTATAAACTCAGGAAAAAGAATTACCTGTCTAATACCACTGCTTCCATCAGGACAAATGCAACCACCCTATAAATAAAATAATGATAAACAAATAAAGGGAAACAGATATTGATTTGTGAAAGTTAAACATAAAACCATACGTGAGATGCCAAACTGTATTTAGGGGAAGAAAGACTGGGGACTACCGTGGAGCTGTGACTTTTCTTATATCTGGAACGAATGAGAAGGCAGCATAGTCCTAGACATTTGAAATTTGCTTTGCAAGTTAAACTAACATTACATATCTCAGTGTTATGTCTCAGTTATATATGTCTAATCAAGAGAGAACTATCTGGGAAGTCAGGAGTACAGTGAATCACCAATGTCCATTTGCCAATAAGCCATTTCAAATAAACATAGTCTGAACAAGCTCACTTCATTTACAATTTAATATATAACATTAGCAGTCCCCTACACAAAATTACTGGACTTAAACTCTAATTCCTTAGTTTAATTAGTTTAATTACCAGGAAGCTGTATGAACAAGACTAGTCAACAATAGAGAAATGGCTGACCTGACTACTTGATCCACCACCAGTTGCAATAAATGATCCACCCTGTGAAGAAACCAATTATTTTTTTTATAGAAACATTTTATCATATGAAAAGCATAGAAAAGGAAAAGAATCTAATGTGTATAAACCGATGTAGTGAGATGTAAGGTCACAAACTCTTTGTACTACTTCCCTGCACCAAACTAACTTATTCATAACTTTTTGCCTGAATCATTGTGAAAATGTAAAGTTGGCTGAAACCTATTTGGGGACTGGTACAATACATAACAAATGGATATCAGGAAAACTAATGAAGAGAAGTGCTACTCACTGGAGCTCAGGGATCTCACTCTATTATTGAATTAGACCTCAAACTCTCAGACAAAGGACTGTGATAATGTTACATCTGCATAATGCTGGGCATAGTGGGATTACAGATCTCTGAGAAAGCTGATGGGTACCACCAGAGTACAAAATATTTCAAAAAAATAGAATCAGTTGCCACTCAGGGTGGGTCAAACTTTCACATAGCTCTGGAACATACAGAGTACTGCAACAGTTCACAGGTCTACAGAACATTAAGACTAGAAGGCTAGACCTACTTTTGTGACAGAAGCACACAATTAAGGTGTACCTTGTTACCAAATTCTAGATGAAAATGATATATCTAACCATTACCATCACTATAGCAGGATTGTTTCTAAAAAGAGATTCTGAAACTATTTCTTTTGTGTTTTAAAAACAACTTTTGAGAACATATTATGTAAAAATCCACCTGCAATTGCTACCTGCTTAATGGAGTGGAAGAACAAGGACACTAAATTCTGTGCCTTTTATCATTATTCACAACTGCACTAAATTTTAACATTATGGGGAAATGCTGCCACATCAAAATAACATTGTGTAGCACAGATAAATAAGTGGAACCTAATTTTCAGAAACTGAAATATAGTTTATGAGAAAGCTCTTTTCAGTAAGGTGATAGAGTGGACACTATGTTATTACCTGAAAGTTAGTGTGGCTGTTGTTTGAAGTAGAAGATTCATTCTGTGAAGAAATAAGAAATAACTAATTTTTTCATTAAGGGTAATAAATTTAAATATATAGTTCTATTGGAAAAGAACTATCTAACTTTAAATAGAATAATCTGTTGAAGAAGCTTAATCTTTATGCTTCTAATACATCAAGCAGCTGTAATATCAGCATTCAGAAATGACAAGTATGGTTTACCTGTACATCATAGTCTCTTCTGCTCAAAACATGTGATGTATCCTGTAAAAACAGAGATATTTACTGTTAAGAGATGAAAACTCTGATCTATAAACAGTCATAGGCCTTTTTTTTGTCTGTATTACTTATTTATGACTCCAGAGCCTTTAATGCATATGAGTAGAAGTACCTTATTATAAAATAAAATATCATTTGCTTAATTTTTATAGGCTACTGACTTGAAGCTATACAATACACATATCTATGTCTCCTCCACACCAAAAGCAGCAGAATAAATTACCCAACATTACTTTTTCTTACTTCATCATTCTGTCTGAATTCAGTTACCATTTTAACTGCCCTCTGTTTGTATAACACATTAATTTTAATTAATGGTAGATTAAAGTAACTCTATATGTGCTTTCTGATGAACTGGAATTTGAGTTACCCCATACCGCACAGCAAGATTTTCATGTCATGTATTTTTTCATATATATGTATATGTTGTTTTAAAATAAATTCACCAAAAGAGCAAATGGCCAAACTTTATTTTATTTATTTACTTCCTTAAACAGGAGAATATTCATTATGTCAAACATAATTAGAGAAAAATAGATATAATTATAACAAATTAGGTATAATTTGGGCAAAAATCCTACAAAGCAGTGGGAAATAAAAGTTACTTACTCTGGCAACAACCTTCTTCTTTGCACAACCAGATTTCTGTAAAGGAACCAGAAGCCAGTTATTACTTTATAGATAGAGACCTCCACACAAAATACTTCCAGAAAGAATCTAAATGTATCAAAGTGGCACATTTAGGGAGAGGAAAGTGTCTATGGAGTTCTGATTGTCCTCACTTTCAACAGATGACACAGTGGAAAATACTTGTGTTAGTTATTATTTATTTTCAAATAACTCTAACATTGATAAACCAATTTTGGAGCAAGAGAGGAAAGCATCATTTATCTTCTGAAAACATCATATTGTAAATATAGGAATCCAAATCTTGTTTCTTCATGTGGAACCAATACAAAATTCAGACCAAACTGTACCATAATACACACCCAATAAACAGTGAGGTAGCAAAGTCTCTCCTTCTGTTAGTATTCCCCCATCCCACTCCCACAATTCAATATGAAATCATAGAAGCATAAAGCACTTTGTTTACTAAACTTTATCAACTGTGTATTCAAAGAGTGATTCCAATTTTAAGCAAATTGGCTTGAGTAGTAAGAAAATCAAGAATTTGTGTCAAGTTCATTACCTGATTTTTGCTAAGTCTCTCAGATGTTCTGCAATCTGCGTTCAGTTACATGTTGTCATTTTTTCTGTCAGTGGCAATATACTTTGCTATCATTGAGTCTTACATAACTTATTTATAGGTTATTTTCACCCTTCAACTTCTCCATAAGAAGTTTGTGCTTAGCAGAGTTTAATGTCTCTCTCAGCTCACCCTCTGTGGTTTAGAGCAGCATGCGTGTGTACATAAACATTCTATGCATCTTCTTTGTGAGAACGCTTAAAAGAAAACTTTTAAAATGAAGTCCAACAACACACACTGGACAGGGATAACCAAGGGAATGATAGCATCTAACGTGGCTAAAGAAGGAAGCAATGAGAACACTTAAAGAACGCTTACTGTGGAAGGGATTGCTTTGCAGAACCTGTTGCGTTAAACTTAATGCAGTGCTTTCAAGATAAATACAACTGCCAAAGAAAAAAAGTTTTTAGAAGACCTCCTTACTTCCTAGGGTGCATATTTTGTGCAGTACTAACGTCCAAGAGGAAAAACGGGGAAAAATAGTGAAGCAGTAAATATGGCTGACAACTGAAGAAAAAGCAAGAGGCAGATGACAAAAGGTTACTCTAGATTGCAGTAAGAAGTAGAAAAGCAGGCTGTAACAGACGGAAAAGCTTTGCCATGAACAAGTATGGAAAAACATCATTCATTTACACAGCAGTGTATTTGCTGGGTAACAATCTGTCCATATAAGTCACCTTTCATGCCTGTGGGACAGAACGAAAAGTCCTGACAGAGCGAGTATCACCTGAGGATAAATCTTACTTTAGAACCCTAGCATATTTGCAAGTTTACATTAGAACAAGTGACAAAAGCTTGAGGCAGCTACATACCTCACATATACAGATGGTTAATTCCAAAATAACTATCCAAAGTAAATATACTAAGGAGACTAATAAAAACTCTGTTATTGTATATTCCTATAAGTACTGTACAGTTTTAGGTAACTGCAGCAGCCTTGAGGACTGATAGAAGGGACTGAGAGCAGAGAAATATGAGATCAAATAAGCTCATTCTTTTATTGCTTTATAATATCTTTTAAAAATTAATCATATACTACAAGTACAGGCCCACAGGTCTAATGTGGAAGTGCTACTAAAAATGTTATTAATTATTAGAATCTGAATACTGTAGAAGAGAAAAAGCACTTACCCGACCATTAGCACTATATGTTGTGTCATTCTGGAAAAGAATAAATTAAATTTAAATAAAATAAACTTACAGAAACCCAATTCTTTCTGATGTTGTGTACAGACAACAACATAAATCATACATGCTTCATTGCTCGCATCCTCCACTGTCTTGCCTAAATTAGTTTGAAATCCTATCATTCCAGTCTGAAGAACATTTTAACACTAACTTGAGGTTGGTAAAAATGCGAAGTGAAATGCAGTGGAATATCTGGCATTTTTTTCTCTTTTCATTCTTTCATTGTATGTATTTAAGCCTTGTCCATTTGATTTGATTTTTAATTACTGTAAAATGTATCCTTATTTTGGAGAAAATTTTTCTGTTAGTGCAGTTACTGAAATCTTTTTATTCACATTTCATCAAGGTAAATGCATTTAAAAGCACAAAATACATCTGTAAACACCTGAAAAAATTCAGTAAGAGAATACGCAGCTGCTGAAACAGCTATTAGTGTGGGGACTAAATACTCCTTCTGGGTAACTTCTTTTTTTTTTTGCAAGACTGCATATGGTAGCATATGGTAGTGTAATATTTTCCCATCTACATGAAAAATGTTGTGATGAAAATGTATTAGATAAAGCATACTCACATCATCACAAGCATTGGGATTATCATCTGAGGAAACCTGTGAATCCTAGAAGGACATCAGATACTAGTTATTTCCTCACCAAAAAAAGGATTTTTAATAATATATTTTGTCTGATCTTGCACTCTGTGAACAGAATTAAAGCTCGTGCAAAAAAAAAAAGTACTGCTGAGTTAAAGAAGGATTTTTGTAAGGAAAATAAAGAGTCGTATAAATGGCAGTGATAGTTGTTTAGAGAGAATGTTCCATGCTTCAGAAAAAGAAATAAGAAGAGCATAGAAAGCATTACGTTTTATTACATCTACGAGAAAGATGACACAGTTAATCAGAAAATAAAAAAATTTGCATGAAATAATACATAACTAGAAGAAAGAATGAACTAGTTACCTGATTATCATAATAGTCAAAGGAGGATGATCCACCCTTTAAAACAAACCAACCAAAAATCAGACAAAATTAGCAAATAGAAAACCCATTTTTGAGCAGAGGCTAAAGCTTGTATGAAGTATAATTGCTGAAACAAAGCATTACTTACTTGGCCACCATAATAGTTTTGAGAGGAGGATCCACCCTTAAAAAAAAAATCCAACCAAAAATCAGAGAAAATTAGCAAACAGAAAACCCAATTTTGAGCAGAGGCTAAAGCTTGTATGAAGTGATGTATAATTGCTGAAATAAAGCATTACTTACTTGGCCACCGTAATAGTTTTGAGAAGAGGATCCACCCTTTAAAACAAACCAATCAATCAAAAATCAGAGAAAATTAGCAATCAGAAAAGCTAATTTTGAGTAGAGGCTAAAGCTTGTATAGAATGATGTACAAATAGAGAAATAAAGCATTACTTACTTGGCTGCCACCATAGTTTTGTGAGGATGAACCACCCTTTAAAACAAACAATAGAAACCCTACTTCAGAAGAAATTGTGATTTTATTCAGGGGCAAAATAATAATAAACAATCGCCTGGTATTCCTTTAAACAAATACAATTTTCTAGATGTCAGTAATCATAATACCAGGATCTCAATCAAGCATGGCACAGAGTAGCTACCTAAGAATGAAAAACTAATCTGATTAGAATTTCTTATCAGATAGGATTAAAACTCGTGACAGGAGAAAAAAAAAAGGCAAAAAAAAAATCAAGGTCTACCTACCTGGCTACCACCGTAATTTTGTGAGGATGATGATTCGCTCTGCTAACAACAACAAAATTAGAAAATGTATTACAATATTGCAGAACCATTATTGATTGGAGACCATGGAACCTGTGGGATGTAAAACTTCAATGGAAAGAAATAAAAATGTAGTACTTATGTGGCTACCACCATAGTTTTGTGAGGTGTATGATCCACCCTGTGAAAACAATACAGCAACAGTTGTAACACTGGAGAACCGAATTTTATCAGAACCCACAAAGCTAGCTTTATTAGGTTGCAGAGCCCTTGATATGTAAGTTTCAGGGCCAATACAAACTATTGGGAATTAACTGAAATCTGGAGATGGATAGACTCTGCACGAGTCTGTATCCTCATGAGTAACACAATTATACTCTAGATTAGAGCTGCTTACAATTTTTTATTCAATAGTTAATAAAGAGCTACCTACCTGGCTACCACTCTGTGATCCACCCTGTAAATTAAACAAGAAATAATGTGTGTTTTGACACTTACTGTTTGACTACAGATTATTTTTAATGAAAACTATGATACTTGTTTAGGAGGTTGGATGGGGCCCTGGGCCAACCTGATATAGTGGGTGACATCCCTGCCCATGCCTAGGGGTTTGGAACTGGATGATCTTCAAGATCCCTTCCAACCGATTCTAAGGTTCTAAAATTACATGGATTTGCACTCTATAGAGCTGAGGATGTTACCAGTTGAGTCAGTGGCAAAACTCATTTTGGATATATCTTAAATTCAGAGGTGGAAGTTCATTTACCTGGTGGCAGGGATTGCTGTCATATGAAGTACCCTGTTGAAAAACGGACAAACAAAGATAAATCCCCACATTTTCATTTTCTAGTAAAGTAATTATCTTTCTTCTTAAATTTCTAACTCAACAGATGGAGAGTTTAATTTTATTTAATCCTTTTAGGCTCTTGCTCTACCCTCCATCACTCCCATACTCCCACACTTACTCATCAAAACATACACACAGGTGATCAAAGCAAGATTTCTTGGGTGCAACATGAAAAGCAAGGTAGGCTGGCAATTGATGTGTCTCTGTATCATCCTAGTTTCTCTTGATTGGCAAAAATGAACAGTTTGCTTTGGTCAGTCCTTTTAGGAATCAACAGCTTCTGCTTCGTGACAATCTACCTCAAAATCTTGCTAGATTCACCCATCGTAGTTGTAGTCTGCTGCCTTTCATTTCCTTTATTTTTGCGTATATTTTGGCTGCAGCCAGCATTCTTGTTGGAATAAAAGGATGAGAAATAGTACAGTGTGTTCTACCCTGGTTGTCACTCCCCTGTTATTAAGAACACAGTTTTTCAGCTGATAAATTATCTGTGATGCAGCTTTGGTGGAAGCAACACGTTGTTCATTGTTTCTTCACATTCCTTCAGTTTCATTGCTGTTATATAGTATCCTTGTCTACTGATGCATGGCACCACTAGTCTTTTATTATTTATGCTTTCACACATGCATTTCTATTAATACTTAACTCACGCCAATTGTAATACTTTTGCCAAAAGTTTCTGTAATTATAATGCTCTCTCATTCTCATTGCTTTCCCCCGTTTATTTATTTGGACTTAGGTTTACTATCAAGGCTGCACTTTTCTTCACCTAGGATCTTATTGTTGATAACAGTCCTTATATCACTGTAGGCATAAATAAGTTGAATTGGAACCAGGATGAAAACTACCAATCTCACACCACAGGAGTCACTTTCTGAGCCTATTGCGTTCTATGGAAACTAAATGGAGCAACATCCAAAAGTCACTCCCAAAGACTGTTTGCTCAGCAGATGAATGTCTACTGTGACAGACAGAAAACTTGTAAGTCTTCTGTTCTTAACAGTATATGGAAGAAGCCACTACGTTTTGGTTACCGTGACCAAGTGTTAGCCTCTCCAATATCCGATAATCTATTATCATATAATAACAAAAGCAAGAGACTCTACTAATAGACATTGTATAATTTGTTGAGAACCATTACTACCACATAGAAAGCTGGGTCTACTATTCAAGTATCTTGGAGAAAGTTGACTTACTTGTCCACAACCATTACTACCACTTGAAGAAAAAGATCCGCCCTGCTGGAAAAAAAGAGCAGCTCAGTGATCCAGTTATTCCTTTTCCCCATTACAAATATAGAAATAACTTTCAAAGGGCTTTAGTTATCTGACTGCTTAAGAGGATGAAGACCAGCAATATACTACTGTGAATTTCCTTGAAAAGTATTGTGGATGTTGAATATTCTGTTGCATCAAAAAGATGGCACTTACATGTATTCCTTTGTATGTGGGAAAGATCACCTTCAGTAAGGCTGTTCCCAGACCCACAGGAACAAAATGTTCACAAGTCTAACTTCTAGTATGAGCTGCTATATAGCTTCAACTAATTACTTCAAACCTCACAGAAATCTCACTGCGTATACAGGGACAGCACACAAATTACAGCAGCACATAATATGTATAAGTATGATATGAAAATTTAAATGTTCAATTTTTAAATTTTAATATTTTGAAAATAAAAGATAAGCGTTATGGAATATCAAGCACATGAGTTCTATACCCAAGAACAAAATGTCCTTTAAATTAGCAATCACTCAGGATGTGTAAGCGCTTTTGAAGTAACATGGCACTCAACTTTCTCAAATGGTGTATGCTGGCTGGGGATTGACTGGTGCTTACAAGGCCATAGGAACTTTTATAAAGTGCATAATGATTATGCATAGACAGCTGTGCAAAGGTTTCCCAAAAAGGCTCTTCCTGAGCCAGAGGAGACAGAGCAGTAAGCTCATCTATGGAATATCCAGCTTGCTTACCTGGCCATAAGAACTGCTGATGCCTGAGTAGGTCAGCCCACCCTAAGACAAGGACATGATTTGGTTACTCCCAGTTTGAGACCACACTTTCAGAGAAAACGTCCTTTATAATTCAAATTCCAAGCAACTGCTAAGTGCTCTTGCAGTGCCACGGCACTCAACTTTATCAAATGTTGCATACTTGCTAGTGATTGACTGTTGCTTACCTGGCCATAGGAACCGACAACTGGAGGCCGGTAGACCTGTAAGAAAGGCAAGAACCCATTTGTAAATAAAGATGTAGTCATCACAAAGCTGCAACAGAAAGGCATTTTCCCCATCAGACTTCCTCTGTTTTATGTTCTTTTTCTTATATGGTAGCTCTGTGGGATGACCCAAAACCAGGGACTATCGAGAAATAAGAAGAAGGAAAAACAACACCAAAAAACAGACAACCACCCTACCAAAACCCAAACAAACCATAAACAAACCAAAAACCAAAAAGAAACAAACAAAAAAACAGATGGGGAAAAAAAAAAAAAAAAAACAACACAAAATAACAAGCCAATGACTGACCAAACCCCAAAGCCAATTTACAAGGCTGTCCCCTACAGAAAATATCAATACAGTTCAGAAAAAAAGCCTCACCTGGCCATAGGACTGGCTTCCTTTGGAACCCTTTAAGAAAGAGAAGATATTTACCACCTTGACAAAGATGTTTCTATAAAGTGCATAACAAATACGGAAAGACAGCTGCACAGAGGTTTCCCAAAAAGGCTCTTCCTGAGCTAGAGGAGACAGAGCAATATGCTCATCTGTGTGATGGATTGCCCGGTTCTCAGCAAAAGCCATAAGAAAAACTGAGACTCAGACTGCCAAAGGAAACATCATTCTCAAAATATCATGCTGAGCACAGAGAGATCAGTGAAGAACTTCCTATGGAATATCCGGCTTGCTTACCTGGCCATAAGAACTGCTGGTGCCTGAGTAGATCAGCCCACCCTAAGACAAGGACATGATTTGGTTACTCCCAGTTTATAATGGATCAGCCTGCTTTAGGAAAAATAAACAACTACGTCCTAAAGCTATGCAGGGCAAAATGAAGAGCCAGGATTTCCTCCTGGCTATCACAATGATGTTGAGCGAGATGATTTCATGTGCTAGGCATCCAAAAAAGTAAGTAGCGTGTGGAATATTACTAAGCATGAGACCACATTTTCAGAGAAAACGTCCTTTATAATTCAAATTCCAAGCAACTGCTAAGTGCTCTTGCAGTGCCACGGCACTCAACTTTATCAAATGTTGCATACTTGCTAGTGATTGACTGTTGCTTACCTGGCCATAGGAACCGACAACTGGAGGCTGGTAGACCTGTAAGAAAGGCAAGAACCCATTTGTAAATAAAGATGTAGTCATCACAAAGCTGCAACAGAAAGGCATTTTCCCCATCAGACTTCCTCTGTTTTATGTTCTTTTTCTTATATGGTAGCTCTGTGGGATGACCCAAAACCAGGGACTATTGAGAAATAAGAAGGAAAAACAACACCAAAAAGTAGACAACCACCCTACCAAAACCCAAACAAACCATAAACAAACCAAAAACCAAAAAGAAACAAACAAAAAAACAGATGGGGGAAGAAAAAAAACCAACACAAAATAACAAGCCAATGACTGACCAAATCCCAAAGCCCATTTACAAAGCTGTCCCCTACAGAAAAGTTCAATACAGTTAAGAAAAAAAGTCTCACCTGGCCATAGGACTGGCTTCCTTTGGAACCCTTTAAGAAAGAGAAGATATTTACCACCTTGACAAAGAGGCTTTTATCAGCCATCCTAAGAAAAACCTCATGCTAGTGATGTTGAGTACTGGGCTGCCTGCAGACTCGATCCCCAGTAATCATACTTAGTGTTGTTCAATATTTTCCTTGCTACTTGTAGTTGTACAGAGTATACTGACAGAAATTTGCCTTCCAGTTTCTTCCCAACTGTGGCCAAGTAGGAGGAAGTTTGAGGAATCTTCACGCTTGTGCTCACACCAAAATATTCTCATGTGCTACCCCGCAACAATGTATGTTATCATTACTGTTTCTCACACACAAGTAACTTTAGATATATGGCTTTAAATGAAGCTAAAGTACTTCGTACATGGGTATGCAGTTATGATTCTCCATCTATCTCGATATGGATAAGAAACTAACTTCCACAACTTCTGGAATTTTAAGATCAAACACAGGTGGAGTGTGAATCTATCATTACAAGATTTGTATTGTGATATTGAGCCACTTTGTCATGACTTTTATACAGTTTTTAGAGGACATGTTGAGTGGAATGCAGTCATTTCATTTCAACTAATCACACATGCAGACACATTCATGAGTAGTTCAACCAAAGATAGCTGATCTATTTGTAGAAAAAAAAAAAAAAGAAAAAGAACAAGAACTAGAGCAACAGAAATATCTGAAACTTGTGAAATACATTTAAGAATATATGTAGGAAAATTTGTTGTCTTGACCCTGTTTTAGTGAAATCTGTATACATATTTCTACTGTTCAAGTTTACCTACCTGAACATAAGTACTGCTGCTTTGCTGTCTTTGTCCACTCTACACAGGAACCAAAAAAGGTTATTTTTAAAAGACATTTCTTATGTACTAAGACATTTCAAGAAGCAACTCTTAAATCTATTGGACAGTCTGAGTAAGTTCCTTACGCGCTTCCTTGCTTTATATATGCCATCTCAATGTGCTATATGGTTCAATACTTCAATGTAGAAAGATTCTTCATAAATAAAATGCTAAATATATTTATACATCCTGATGTCATTTTCTTAATGACAATTAATCATTTAATACATTATGTCATTTTGTGGTATTTCAAGTGAGTTTAAATAGTTCTTCCCTTCAAATCTATCATAGAAAGCACCATTAAAATCATGTGAATTTATATTCATATCATGACTGATTTTTTCGTGAATAAGCGAAACAAATTTTGACAAAGGCTTTCACAAAACAAAAATTGGAAAACCCATTTACAATTTAAACAAAGGAAAAAGTGATTGTAAAGAATCTTTCAATACCCATAAATTATGTGGGTTATGAGACCAACCAAGTATTCTTCAATTTCATATAAACATTGATAACCTTTTTTTAACCTGCGTAATCCAAACTCTACAGATTTAAATTCAGAAAAAAAAAGATACCATGGAAATCTTATTATCTTTTTTCTGCCAGCATTCCTAACTGATTATAAAGGAATCTAATACCGTACATTTTGAAAGTAATCACTGCAAAACAAGAAATGGAAACCGAAGAGATCGGCTACTAATCCTTCAATGAATGTGAGAATTGGTCGTGACACTCTAAAGAATTATCATATGAAGGAATTAGAGTCTAAACTCTGAAGAGTGCTAAGTAGATTAAAATTGCATAGAATTCAAAAAAAAAGTATGTCCAAGTGATAACCAGAATACTTTACAAACAGGGTCTTAAAGTGATTGGACTGTAGTCTACATTCCAAATTGTTTCTTTACCAAGAAACAATGGTATTAATAATCAGCAAACAGAAGTTCACTTAAGCACTGACCAGTAGGGTTACAAAAATGCAACACTGAACTAGTTTTTTCCATTAAAAAAAAAAATAAAAAGCACGGAACAGTACAGGTTATAATTTATGTATATTTAATTGAATATTGAATGACACTCAAGCTCAAGTTCTAGAATTCCACCTGTCTTTCTGAGCAGATTGAGATGGTTAAATTTTGCAAATATAGAGAACACTAGGGAATTATGATACAGAGGTTTTTGTGTTTTATGCCTATAGAAAATAACTGCAATGATCTTTCATCAGCAACCAGATAGGATATTCACTTTGCAGTAACCACAGAAAACACATCTACTTCATCACTGTAGTGTGTCTGTCATTTAAGATATCCATACTCATTTATTGCCAAAGAGATGAATCATTGTTTAGTTTACTGAGGCAAAGCTTAGGCTAAAATTCAAGTACAATGAAGAAAGAATGTCTACCTGTATTATGATCTTAGTAGCAGAACTGCCCAAACTCTGTAAAACAAAACAAAAAGCAACAAAAAAGTGATCATTTGACTTGTTAAACAGAAAATATCTAGTTGTACCACTTTGCTTCAGAGAACAAAGGAAAAAGTAGCACATGCAATGCATTAAGTATTGTATTCTGAAAACCCAGCATTAAATTAGTTTATCCTCAGCTCTGAAGGGGAGGCAGCATAACACTACTAAAGTAATTTCCTATGCTTAAAGCTCCTTCTAAAAGAGCTCTGGGAAGAGCACAGGCTTTGGCCTTTTGCACTACCAGTCAGCTCAACTTTTCTATGTTTGGACTGTGAAGCTATGACACCATCATCCTTAAAACCTGTCTCACTGTCAACTGCATTGGACACACATCACCACATACGTACATTCAATTCCTGATCTAGTCATTTATTGTGCTCAATTTTGGGACACGAGGGACAAATGTAAAAGGTTACTAGACACGATCCTGAGGCAGCACATTTGACTCTGTAAGAACTATTTTACTATTACAGCAATCATATGAAAAAAGTATGCTTACCTGGGGGTAGGTATGACGCTGCAAAAGAAAACAAAAATCTTTAAGTATTTTGTACAAGGGCTTGTCTAAACAGTGTGTTGCAGCAGAAAAAAGGCCCTGTCTTTTGAACAAAATACACAGTCAAATGTGGAAGAAAAAAGTAGAAAGGATAGTATATTACAAATTTATTTTAATCTTTATTCAGGTTAGAACAAGTTTTACTGGAAGATGGACATCAGAAAAACACACTTATCAATTATTATTTCATACAAATTTGATTTAAATCACCTTCAGGCAAAACTTCTGGCTGACTGTATGAGCTCCAAGTAAGTACAGTAGAAATTTAATACTTGAAAAATGAGAATGGAAGTGAATTTACAGAAGAAAGTTGCAATAGAAACAGGAAAATCAAAACTACTCCGGAGCATGGAGGTTATATGTATCGAGAGACCTGGTATTTGAAGTTAATCCAGCACCTCTGCAAGTACTAATAGCAGTCATGGAACCAGGACTCAGCAATAACATCTGTAAGATTTGATAGGCCAAGATTTTAAGCTCACTATTGGCTTTCCCTGGAGCTAATTATGTACCTAGGGTAAACTCTATGTGACAAATTAAACACGCAGCTACTTGAAAGCTCTTTGAGTCAAAGTTTTGAGCATTACAGAGAAAAACTCCTTACCACAGGTGGAAAAGGGTTGCTGTTGGGAATGACCACTACCTACAGAGAAATCAGAGAAAGCAGTTTACTTGTCATAGACTTTATTTAAATATGTTAGGAAAAAGAAGAATGCTGATTTCCCTAAACATAGAGAATAATACTACAGATGATTATGGGTGATTTTATAAAATAATATTTTTATGGAAAAAATGCTTAATGCACACTACCAAACAAAGAAGAATGTATACACAGTTTACACAAGAGTATGAGGAGATTAAAGACTTGCTCCCCAGTCACACAGTGACTCATCTGTAGAGACAGGAGCGGGATTTCATGGAATGTACCATATCCACTGGCCTGTGTGTGTATCCTTTTTGAAATTTCACTCTCCACCACAAGGTGGAAGACCAATCTAGTCTTTAGTCACTAGAGGAAGGGTTAATATTAACTTCACTTTTTTTTTTTTTCCTAATGACTTCAGATGCATTAGTAGTATCTTCTGTTTAGATTTTTAATGTATTCTGATTATAAGCATTTTTTCTATTATTATTTTTAACTGAAAACAGTTTATATTATCCAGTGGTATAAAAAAGGAAGAGGAAAGTTGATGGTATCACAAGAGTTCTAATATAAAAAAAAGAAGAATCATTATGTTTTTAAAACTAAGTTATTAAAAAAAATATATCAGTACAGTTTGAGTTCTTGAAAGAATGGAAAAAAAAAAAAAAAAAAAACCATGAAGGCCCTGAGCTTTCTGGGAACTGAACTTAGAGGAAGAGTTCATATAAATATTATGTATCAATTTCAACAACACCCTGAATTCTACTGATTTCATCCGCAATTCATTTCGATTTTTCTAGTGACTTCATTTCACGAATCACACTCATTACCCAGCCCCATATTAAAAATAATTACACAATCTAAAACCTTAGAAATCCCAGGTACATCACAATCACAAGCCTAACATTTTTTTCTTTTCTTTTCTTTTCTTTTTTTTTTAATAAAAAAATCCCCATAAACGTGTAGGAAATTTTATCATTTTATATACAGCTAAGTCAACAACCAAAAAAAGCCATGACAACACAGTGAGGTACTATAAACCATCTAAGAACCAAACTGATCCAAATCATATGAATCAAAATTAAATTAAAATTAAATTAAATTAATTAATTAAATTAAAGCTGAATTAAAGCTTTTTTAGTAGCACCACTGAAATAAAAATTGTCTCGGCAAGTTATACCTCTATGATTTTTTCTGTTTGAATTAAAAGGAAAAGGTGTGCTTACCTTCTTACTGGAGTCTGAACTACTTGCAGGAACAGACTGTAAAGAATATAGGAATTCATTTTTTGCTTAGGTAAATGTAGACAAATTAGCTACAGCACTATTTTCCAAAAGAATGTTATATCTAACAATATTTCACTACAGTACAAAACAAAATAACATTCTGAATAAAAATAAGAGTGTACTGGCAATTAATAAATGAACAACAGAAATAAATCACTTGGTTTAATTTTTTTTTCTAGAAAACATTTTTACTAGTTTTTCCATAGTATTTCATGAAAGCTGCAAATATATCAATAATATTGAAAGTTTGTTTGTAATAAAAACTGTTGGTGGAAAAAAAAATCTCTTCTCCCCTCATAAAGAAAAAAAATAGAAAAAAACTCAAAATCTACTGTTGAAACACAAGCTGGAATAAATGGGATGTGCCATAAGAATGGAAATGTTTCAAATAAGTCATAAAATAATGTGCATATACTACCATTTTAGGAATCCACACAAAATTGCATAGGCAAGAGCCACAAAATGAAAGAAAACAAATTCTAAAAAAGATGATATTACAATATACTCTAAATGTGTAAATCTTTTGTTGAAGTTTCCAGATATAAGTACCATCTGAAGACTTTAATCCTGCCTTCCCTTCCATGAAATTTATTATTTTTTTGGTAGTAATTGTCCATAGCTGGTTAGTTTCTTAATAGCTTAGTAAGCTGAAAATGAAAACGTGTTGGAGAGCACATAGTTACCTGGCCATAGGTAAGACTGCCATATGAAGATGCACTCTGAAAACAAACCATAAATGAATTCTTTATTGATATAATAAGTTGTTAATTATATCATTTTTTAGTTTTAATCTCAAAGTCATTGTTTTTTTCATTAGAGGTTTTACACTTCAAATCAATTTGATTTCAACCATACTTAAATAAATCTAGGGCAACACTAAATTATTCTGAACTTTTTAAAGATAACTGCTGTAAAGTTTTCCAACTTTCTAATATAGTCATAAAATTAATGTTGCTTTCTCACAAATAAAGCATAAAGATCAATTACTTTTACAGGAATTTTAAAGCAACATCCAAAGAGAATTCCTCTACTAGATTAAAAGCATTAAGCAGTAAGAAAGAATTTTGACATTTTGTTAGGCTAACAAGTTAAGTGTTTATAATAGGTGATGAGTAGTTCCTATAATCATAAGCAATTACACTTTGAGGCAGTAACTATTTAATTTTAGAATAACAACTCAAACCACCACCATTTTCCTTAATATATTTAGGAAGAATAATATAACTCTGCATAAGTAAATCTAATGCAATTTGCAATAAGGAGATGAGTTAATAAGCACAGTAGTAGGCAATCAGTAAATAAATATATAATCAGCTTACATCTTTACAAGCATGTTGGCCATATGCATTGGCAGCACCTCCCTAAGGAGAAAAAATAAACCAGTTATTTCTCTAAATAAAGAAGAAAAAGCATACTTCAGACAACCTCAGTTCTAATTGATCCTTATGTTGAATTTCTAAGGCACAGATGGTAAGGAGAGTATTGTACTCTCCACTACTAATGTATGAACACGTGTGAATGTGACAAAGGCACACTTGTCCTTTATATATTGGAGATTACCTAGTGGTACTCAAGAAATATTTTGAAACTGACACTATCAAGACATTATTTTACTAGAAATGAATTGTTAAGATTTAATATAATGCTTGTAATTCAAACATTAGGTGTGTAATATGTACATACACAAGAATGTAAGAATTAGAAAGCTGAAAATGAAAACAAAGAAAGTTAACTCTTTCCTGGCAATGACAGGCAATGAAATATAAAAATAAAAAGGCCCAGCATAAACAGTAATAGCTCCCATTTTAAAGTGAAGTTCATATATTATCATTAATACAATCAATATCTTCCACAAAACTACATTTTTATTGTTCCTTTGCAAAAACCCAATACACTCTAACATGAATTTTATGTTTTACAAGTACAGATGACATGCACGTTTTACATTTTTGGAAACACTGTCCTTGTTAGCGTTGAGTAGTCTCCATTTTTCTAGTTTAAAGTGGCAACTGAGAGTGCTTAACATTAGAACTACAGGACTAGCCTATTTCTGATTACTTGTCATACTAAGATAAACAAGGAAAAAACTGTTAATGACATTAAAAGACTAAACCTGAGTGTTTCATTTACCTTTCAAGTTTTGTCTCATTTTTTATATTGAGTGAATATTTGACCAAACTTTGAATTGAAAAACTAAAAATCTAATTTTGTAAATACTGAAAGGAAACATATATATATATATATATATATATATATAATTTGTCAAAAGTCTGCAAATATTTTAGCCTGTATGACTAGTCACCATCTTGATATAAATGCTTCATCTGAGAAGTTTTTGATCTATTCAGCAACACATTTTAGCACTCTGCCTTCTTTCATTGATTTCTAGAAGACTGGATTAACCTGTCTAGGATTTATAACTTCATAAATATCCCTGAAACATGAAAGAATGAAGAACTGAAAGGGCCATAGTTATTGTAGTTATCTCTATGATGAATTCTGAGAGGAGAAACAATTTAGAATGTGCAGACTAATTTGCACCAGTCTTGGGTGGAAGGGGGAAAATAACTTGTATAATGAATATAATTTAAACATAACAGACAAACCTTCCAGTCCTTCTTTCCTGATTCTATATCCTATACATCTCTACATAACTTTGTAACATCCCTGTTTGCCAACTACTTCATATCACCGAATAACCTGGAATATTCATCTCCTAGTTTTCTCCATCATTTTCCATTTGAAACAGAAATTCTGAAATGAACACTCAGATAAATAATACTATCACAGGCTAGGATTTTCTATAAGTATACTTGTATCAGGGAGAAAAAGGTAAATGTGAGAAAAAGTTCTTACTGGTGCACATCCACTCTTGCTTATTGTGTAGACTACTCCACTCTGAAACAACAACAACAAAAAATAGTCAATTATTGCCTTGTAAAAACAAAGGATGAACAGGCAGAAAGAAAGGATGAACAGAAAAAAAAAAACCTGCTATTTACAGCACAAAAATCTGAACAGCTGACAATATGAATGGGCAGCTATGGGATAATCACACACAGAGGTTACTAGTTCACTAGCAACTGTTTAGAACAACTCTCTTTTAGTACAAGACATTAGTCGTGATCTGGATTTCATGTAAGTTTGACATTGATCACGTAGCCTTTAAAAATCCATGAGTTGTTATACTAAAATAGCCCATGTTTTAGAAAAAACACACAATAACTTCAGATAGTTACATGACAAGACAAGAAACTCAGCCCTCAGAAAGAATGTATTATGTTGGAAAGGAATGCAGCAAAAAAAAAAAAAATCTGTAATTAACACATATGTCAAAGTAATTTCTCAAAGTCTCATAATCCCTCTTACAGGTAATGAAGATGGAACAAATGGAATGTTGTTAGATAACTCACTAATAAATATAATCACTGGTAAGTAGAAAGAAATATATTCTTGAGAAACTCAGTTCTAGAACCTGATGTGTAGACACACATCAGAAAACATCTGGCAGTTCAAGTGCTAATAGTCACATGATTGCAATAAAGATAACTAAAAAAGCAATCGTTCCAAACCAGCTATACATTTCTCTGATTAAAGAAGTCAAAGTGATCAGCAAGAATGCAAATATACTTATTTCAGAAATTTGAAAAGGTTAACTAGACAGTGAATTCACCAAACTTTAAACTACAAATATAAGCTGGTGTTACAAGTAATACACACGTTCAAAAGTTTTAATATATGCATGAATATTTCATCAAGTTTTGAGAAAATTTGCAAATACTCATAGAGCAAAAAGTGAAACAAGTATAACTGATCCCTTAACTTTGATTTTCAAGAAGATGGAATATGAAAAAGGCCTATTAATTAATACTAGGTACAGTTTCATTTTGATTATGCCAGATGTCTCTGAAATCTACAAAATAAACAGTTCCGGTTTGCATGCACATGAGCACACACAGGTAAGAATCCTCTAGGAAGATGGGAGGAATCTTTTCCTTCTCCAGGTTAATGCTTGGTAAAAATGCTTAATGCTTGAAATCAGAGATGGTGAAGCATCTTGTAAGTCAGAATACTGACAGAAAGAGTTCAACAGAACATAAGTAGTTGATCCTAGTCCAGCTACTGGACATACGGTTTACTGGATGAACAACTCTGACATTCTGTGTTAACTAGCAGAGGCATTATTTCCAGGTAGTGTTAATTCACCTCAGTCCTCTGCACTTGTAGAATTGTAGTTCAAGGTTACTAAAGATAAATGTACAAATGCTGGAAGTCAGGATTCCTACCTGACCACTTGAATAGCTGTTCTGAGAGGAACCAGAAGGTTGAACCTGTAAGGAAACCAAAATGCTATTTATCATTTTCCAGAAATTTGATTTTCATATAAATGACTTTAAGGAAAGCAAGTTCTACTTGGTGGGAAAAAGAACACAAAATAGTTTTCTGTGACTTCATTCCACTAGCTGATACTATTGTAATTATTTCAGAGATCTTTAAAACCAAATAATCAAAACTATATCAACTGATCCAGTTGATATAAATTAACATAAATTTGCTGCTTGCAGTAGAACTATCCAACCATTTTTTATCTGTCCTTATATACCATGTCTGTCATTGAGGATCAGGTCTACTCTAGTAAGATCATTAAATAGTGCCAAGTTAAGCAACATTCAGATGGAAACTTTTTACTGAAGTAACTATGTAACCACTAGACACTATGAAATGTAGGCCATATTTGCTGGGAGGAAGGAAAGAAGAAAGGACTTTTTCACTGAGCTGAAAATAATAATTTTCAGGAAAAAAAAATCAAATAGTTAAATCCTATAGCTAGATGATAATTTGAAGAGTGCAAGGCTCCAGATCTGTTTGAACTAAGCAATATTGAAAAGATCCATAAGCAAGGAAGCACTATAGCTATAAAGTAAAGCTAGGCAAATGAAAAGTTCTATTAGAAAGTCATTTTAGATTATCTAGAGAGAAACTGTAGGAAGAAGTGATAACAAGGCTGACAACCATTTAGAAACTTAGGATTTTAGTCAACCAAGGCAAAGTGACAAAAAGAAAAATAAACCGAATTACAAAGGAATAAAGATGTGATGAGAAGCAATTTTTGACTAGGTCTTAAGATTTTTGACAATTAGCAGTAGTCTCTGTAGAATGAATATTTACCACAACACATCCACCTTGTCTTGTGTACGTTCCTCCACGCTGTAAGAAAGTACAGGTTCCTGTTATTGTTTATTGACTCACGAACAAACAGCAAGTTATTCTGAAGAGGAAACTAAATTGAATTTACATCTGTGGCCTGAGTGAAGAAGTCAAGTGTTGATTGCTTACAATACCTTACCTGTTGTAATGATCTCACCTGAGATTTAATGTTGTCTTGTTAAAAATATCTTCAAAACTAAACACAAGAATGTAAGCACAAATAAGATCTCTCTAGGAAGATAATTTGGATGGTATGAAATAACCTTAATCCTATAACCATGAAATAACTGGACTAGTAGGACAGGAATTCTAAATTTGAGGTAACAGAAACTTGGGAAATTGTAGATAAGTTGTTCTCACCTTGCTGCATTCTATTTCTATCATAAGCTGTGGAGAGGAAAAAAAAATAAAAATTATTTACTGTAAAAGAAAAAAAACTTATCAGAAATAAGAGATACATTTGGTGAGGCAATGGACAATAATACAAGTATTTGCTCGGACTTAGATCACCAGATGACATAAATCAGTGCTGCTCCATTCAAGAGCCAATACTGTAGATTTGAACACATTCTATTTACTTAAGCTACCTATCATGTTTAAGATGCTTAATATAAGTGATTCTCTGTCCAAAATAAATA
This sequence comes from Anser cygnoides, assembly GCF_040182565.1. Lineage (NCBI taxonomy): Eukaryota > Metazoa > Chordata > Aves > Anseriformes > Anatidae > Anser > Anser cygnoides. The sequence continues at coordinate 4,166,928 of NC_089880.1, read as the reverse complement.
AAGAAGCAAATACGTTTCTAAGAATATGATATATAGCTGTAGTTACCCAGGACTGAGGCAGCAGCAAAGTAAAAGCATAGTACGTGCCAGAAGTAAAGCAGAATCCTCCTTAACACCTATTTTCTTTTCTTTGTATCTGTGCTATGTACTGTTTTGATAACTAGATTATTAATTTCCTTACTTATCTTGGGGAGAAAACAATATTTATTTTATTTTAACCCTTTTACCAAATTGATGAAAGACAGTTAAAAGCATTGAAGGTATCTGCTGAATTTGGCCATCCTAATGAACACATAATAGCAAATGTATATCTACTCACAGATATTTTAATTGAATATATTAGTTGCTAGTATGTAAATGCACTCAAAACATACCTTCCTTTTTTGTCTTCCTGTCCCATTAACTGACTCAGAACGTGTAGGTGTGAGAATTTTGCTTTGAATTCCAACCCAAAATTTCTCTAGATCTTGAACAACAGTTGCACTGCAAAGAAAATAAAATATTTTTTATATCAAAATGTTTCATTATAAAATACGATTAAACACTTATTTCAACGATCAGCCAAGAAAATCTATTAAATATTGATTTTGAGGGTTATGCAGTAGAAGTTTGAAAAGAATGTCCAGAACATTTATTTTGTTTTTACAGTATTATCATCCAATCTCTTTCTGAAGATAAATAAAATTGGTACTGAGCACGGAAAGAAAAAGATGGACACTATCCTGGAAAGCACTGACTCTTGTGGGGAATATTACATATCCTTACATTGCCCATTTAGATGATCTAAATCTATGATGGTGATCTGATTTTCATGGCATAAGCAATGGAAATAGTTTTGTTATTTTTATTTGTCTTCTTTTGCCTCTTTTTGTATTCCTCAAGATTTAGTGAAGCAAGGACAAGACATCTCCTGTCATAAATCTATACTTCAAACAACATTAAGCTATCAAATATTAAGATTTTTTCCAGTTACATCAAGCAGGTATTTTGTTATAGCAGATAATTCTTTTTCTTACAGATCTGAAACTTGTAAAGTAATATTAAACATCGTAAAAACTTGTCTTCTCCTGTTTTCTTCAGTAGTTAGTTCATGGGTCATATCCTCCAAAAGTCACAAAAAAAGTATGTTGAAGACAATTTAGGATGATATCATCCTAAATGAATTAACTTGTCTTTAAACTTAACTTTCAAACATTTCCACAAACTGGTATTTTTCCCCACTGTCCAAAAGGAAAGATTTATTATTTTTTTAAAGTAGCAACTGAATAGAATCTGAACATGACTTACTCAGGGAACTAGTTGCACTATCACTGTTGCTCTTGTAATTAAAGAAGTCATAGTGTAAAAACTGGTTACTCAAAGATCCATTAATGACACTGTGCTTAATGGAATTATTTACATATATTAATGTCTGTAGGATGGTGTTTACTTAGCTACTTTTTAAACAGTATAACTTAAGACAGAAATCGTTTTATTTAATGGACACAGTGGAAAGGCATGATAACCTATGAAACAAAACATGACTGTGACAAAACAAAAACATCAGAAACAATAGCACAAATGCATGTTAAAATATTCTATGAAAATAAATTTTCTAGGCAAAGAAAGAAAAAAAAACAACGCCATTATTTACATGAACTGAAGATCTCTAACATCATGTGGAGCAATCCATGTTGTTGTAACTTTCTGTTTCACATCTGAGTTTGCATGACTTACTGCTGAATTCTGCAATTAAAGAGAAATACATATAAGACAAAAAATAAATTTTTGTCCGTATAAGGGTAACTGCCTGTACTACAACACTGATGCCCTTCTAGGAAGTATCAAGTAGTTTTTACATTAGATTTGTATCACATGTAGAAGATAAATGCATTTCTTGAGAAAGTCTAAATTAAGCTCTACTGATGAAATATTTTTGCCATTAAAAACACTAGTATCTTTTATTACATCAGATTAAAGTATTTAGAAGGAAACCAAGCTTATGTAAGTATTCCAAAGAGTGAACACATACCGTCATGTTATGACATTCCAAGCCTTTTGTGTTTGGATCTGTAATTTTAAAAGTACCAACAGGAACATCTCCTTCTATTTCTCGAGCTTGTAGATTAAATCCTTTAAAACCAGCATCTCTAAGGGCTTCTAAAGTCACTATAAAAACAGATATTTTGAGAAACTTAAGTTTCATACACTACCAAAACCACTTAAGTGGCTAACAATAAATTTTCCCTCTAAAGAATATAAGATGGCACACATAGGAATAAATTAAAATTTTTCACAATTTAAAAAAAGAAAAGTTGGGATATTATTACAATTTTTATTAAAAATCAAAAATGACCATAAAAGAAAAAAATAAGTTTGGAGAAGCATTTGTGTGTAACAAAGTCTATTAGAAAGTAAAATGAAACATATGATTTACTGACAATTTTACAAGTAATTCTGGTCTACTAATTAATTCGATTTTTTTTTTTATTAATTGATTTGTTCCCCTATGCATGCTCAGAATACTCCCTTATCAAAAGCTTACTTGTTTTCTAATTAGGCCTATAAAAAGTTAAAATAGTCATGGGAGAAAGAGATTTGCAATTCTTTCTACATCCATTTCAAAAGAAGAGATTAACTTTTGCCTAAGGTTGAATTGCAGAACCTTTTGATGAGTTACAACTGGAAAAAAAAAAAAAAAGAGAGAGAGAAGCTAGACAGTTTGGCTCTCATGTCTGAGATTAAATATAAAACAAAGAAACAAAAATCAATAATTATAAACTACTCAATTTGACTGAAATGTTACTGCTGAAGGGGCTCTGAAATACATGAAAAAGCACATTTTCATGTTTTGTGTACATCTGAACTGAAACTAAGTTTCAAGATCATAATCGAAAATGTTATGATATATTATAAATTTGCTCCAGTAATGCCAGTATTGGGAACTTTCACAAATAAAACCAGAATAATGGTTTCTATGACTTAGGTGTGTGGTAGCCATTAAAAATAAGTATTAGCAGATAAAAAATAGGTAACCTGGGAATGACACAGAAGTGAAGGCAGGGGCCAGTCATACCGTGACAATTTAACATTTCAAAATGCCCACATAATTAGACTTTCAATTTGCCATCAATTTCAACCCTAATTCACCTCAGGTCTCGTAGGAGGGATGGCATCCAACACTTGAATACAGTGTTAAAGGAAGCACAGTTGGGACTCTAGATGTTGGCATATAGCATGCCTAAGGTGAAAGAGCAACACATCCATTGGAAGGGCAGCCTACTGCAGCTCCCTGAGAATAGGTATGGGATTCTTACAACTCGACACAATAAAAAAGTGGTGCTAAAGAAAGTAAAGTAAGGGTACATAAAATGGTGAAAAATGTCAAGGTTAGCAGCATCTGAGATTCAATATCTATGTCACAGTAAGTCTCGTACAACCTCACAGAACAGTCTACAGATACGTAAATCCATCCATCATTCTGCCAGCAACAGTGTTTTAAAAACAGCTATCAGTAATCAAACAGCCCTCTCATTCTTAAAGGAATAATTCACGTATATTTTTCCAAGAGTGACAGTTATAACAGAACTCTAATGCTTCTCCATTCTTCTCCCTAGCTATCACTTCCCATGGAACCACATCCACACTACTTGGGTCAGGTAAAACAGAAGCCCAGCTGGAAAGTAACACTTAGTGAAAAACTCTTATTTTGAGTGACTGAGATACAACAGTGGAAATGTGACGCATTACAACTCACTTCCACTGCCATGCTTGTTCTACCAAATGAATAAGAAGCAGTCACAAGTCACTTAAAGTGTGACAGCCCCATGAGATGGCATCATAGTGTGGAAAAACAAGGCTGTCAACGTGTTCCATCCAGAGAGCAACTCAGGATTAGGAAGATAAAAAGGCACAACAGCTCCACCTCCTGCAATTTGATAAAATCTGGGATGCAGCTCTTACAAACATGACTCAAAGTATCTCACTCTTGAGTTGTCATATACAGTGTTCTGAATCCCTTTGTATTGCAGAGGGTTGATATGACAGCAAATACTTAAATACAAAGTTAGAGCAACTAATTATTAGTCTAGTTTGGCCAGCTGTCTCATGATTTTTACTTTTGCCACAGGAACTACAGCATGAAGTTAAGGTATTTGTTATATATGAAAAGAAAAAATAAATTGAGTATATATGTTCAATTATATAAATATATAAAAACATATATAGATATGAAATATTTACAAAAAAGGAACATCTCAAGTACAAAAGAATAAGACTGAAATAAAAAAATAGATACACAGAGAGAAATGGAGGAATTCTGGTGAAGTCTGGTAATTCTGGGAGACACAGATAAAGATTATAGGTCACTCAGATTATTTACCTTGGATTTCATTTCCTGGTTCAAAGTTATCAAAAGATACAGCAATAATATATGGTGGTGCAGATGTCTGTGGTTCAGCTTCATAGTTTGGTAACAGAGAATCACAATCAATTGAAGTATTTGTCTGTGGAAAACTAAGGATTCTGGGCAAAAATATTCCACAGAACAAAAAAACAAAGCAGGAGTGCCTTCTCATCTGTGGAAAAAAAAAAAACACACACACACGCAAAAAAAAACAAGATATAGTTTATAGTAGCTTCTTTTTAGTACTTGTCATAGTTGACAGATATCTGCCTTTCTCCAGGGTAGGAAACAAACATAGAAAGCTTGGCTTTCATTGTATTTATATAGTTTGAAGAAAATCAATTAAACAAAATACATATATACGCTGAGAAAACAGTGCAATAAATGACACAAATACTTTAATTCTAAAATACTGAATTATTAACTGAAGATTAAATTCTCTGGTTACATGACAACAGTCCATTACAGTCATGTCTTTTGCATTATGGATTAGGACCAGGAAAGGCTTTATACAAACTTCTTCATTGTTGAGCAGTCAGGTTTAGCCCAGATCTTTATTCAAGAACTCAGACATAAGCCTTGATCTCTCAAACTGCTTTTTGTAGATATAACCATGACTAATAAGCTCTCTATTTATTGCTTTGTCTACTCCCACTTCCAAAAAAACATCCAAGAAGTCTATCGTTAAATGCCCTGGAGAACTCTCAGCAGCTTTCTGAAATACTTGTTTCCTGAAGTACTCAAGAGTTCCTTAAAATCCTTTGGAAGCATTTCAAACACAATGTATGAGATGTGTCCAATTTGTATCATCTATCTGTGCATCTTAATTTGTGCATGAATGGATAAGGCCATTCATTTTTGTATGTGCTAATTAAAACTAATAGGAGAATAACCTGGAAGCACGGGAAGAAAAAGCTTCAGAACACTAATCTAAACACGTGCGCTTACCTCTGAACTCAACTTAAACAACATTTAAAAAAAACTGTGAATCAACAGACAAAGCAAGTGACTGAAGTGTTGAAAGATTTCCTATACAAAGGTGATGAAGGTTTGCATGGTGTCACAATCACTAAATGCAGCAATCAGGAAAGTTATATGTGTTATTTATCCTGTCTTTAAAGCAGAAGGAGACTATCCCTCCCAAAAGTCTCATGAAAATGTCATTTAAATGGGATCCTTGTAAGCATTGTGTCTGGGTATCAGTCCACTGGGTGCGGTTATCCAATCTCTTGTGACTGTTTTGACATAGCCCACTTCTAATTAAATTTTAAATACAGCATGTAGGTGCTATTATATTAACAGATGTGGTAAACAGTGATTTAATATGAACTAGACTATGTGTTGTTGAAATCTTTGTCTGACTCATGCTTAAGATGGAAAAAAATCTGTTTGTAATTAGACGTTCCATTTCAAAGCACAGAATCCTTAGCACTGGCTCAGCTGGGATTGGAAAAAATCTGGAGCTGCACTCTACCATGAAAGAAAACTACTCTGAAACCTCTTTCCTCTTTTACTATTTAGAGGACAGACAGAAACACACAACAAGTTGAAACATGGCTGAGGTGCATTCTCTTTGCATCAGTTAACTTAAGACAGTTCCCTGTCTTAACAGTTATAGAACAACCCTAAAAGTCCCATTATAATATCCTTCAGAACTGAGATTAAGATGAGGAAGTGATGTTAGCATCTTACAAAATTCCAACTCCAGACTTGAGGCAGGAGCAGAAAATTATTTTCATGGAATACGAGTTTCAATACCTATTCAATGGAGTCATGGTATATTGGAACAAAAATTTACATTTTTTTTCCCTAAGAAAATGTAAAAAAATCTTACAGTAAATATTTATTAAATAGAAGCACAGGGAACTCTGTGAAATAAAACTTATTTGCAAGTTTCTAAGAAATCAAGATAAGCTTACTGTGTCCACAGGTATAGACAGATACAATCTCATCTTCCTGTGAGCCTGTATGGCTCATCTCTGCAGTACTTGAACTGCCACCTTAAGAATCCTCTTCCACATTTAGTTTAGTAGGACTTCAGGCCACCAATTAAATCCCTGGGTACTGTTTAGTTAGCTACTTCATTCAAAGCCTAGTGGACTTGGGAAGAGACACTTTGGTGGTTTGCTACTCAGGAGCCTGGGGCAAACTTCTGAATAGAAACAAAAGGTGTTTTAAAAGCCTTTAAATATAGGGGACTTAATATGATAAATATATTTTGTGTTAAAAAAAAAAAAAAGCCAGTCTTGGCAGGTTTATCCTGCCAACAGTTCAAGACTCAGTCCTATGTACCCCTTTCTAACTCATTCTTTATGAGTATTTTTCTCCTTTCCTCCTTTCCTTTTTCTTTAATTGTTGAGCCAAACCCTTTACCCTTGAGAGTCAGTATCACCAGTTGGCGTACACCCTGTCCACCACATCCCCAGCAACACACCTTATCGACCAAGTGCTGATGCGTGGGCATCCTCCGGTCCCTCTGTGGTCAGCGTGAAGAGCTGCAGCCCGAGAGTGCGGATGCCCAGCAAGATGAGAGGGAGGAGGTGAACGGCTTGGCCAATCCTTGGCGAGGCGGGGAGCCAGCACGGCCAATCGCGCCTCTTCCCTGGAAATTGGGACACCGCAGGTGGGACTCTCCTGCCCAGCTGGGGCGATGACAACACGCACTCCTCATGGGTGAATCATGCCCCCTTTGACCTTTAGCTAGGCATCAGGGACAGGTAAGGCTTCTGAAGGTTGACAGACTAAACTAATATGTTGATTAAAATCTACAAACTTGTGCTATACAAAAGCTTTACTAATATTTCATGAGCCATTTGAGTAAAATATTCTACACTAGGCTATTTAATTTGACTTCAGAGTATCCTGCTGCTGGCTTTTCACTTTTTTACTCTTTTCTTATCATAGGAGAAGACATGGACAATTCAATTCATGGTAATGCTGCCAAGCATTTTCTCATAGCAGAATTAATGAGGCTGTTTTATCTCATGTACCTTGTGGGTAGGATCTGAAGTTCTTGCACCTGACGTGCATTGAAAACAAAACATTTTTTTCCCCTTGGAAGTATTTTCACAAACCCTCTGCTGAAGATTAGGAATAAAGTCCAAAAGCAGAATGACATGTGAGAGTCACTTCTATTTAACCAGGGAATAACAGGAAATCCATGAACCAAAGACTGTTCACATGAAAATTCTCCAATATCTTGATATTTGGGCATTTAAAATACACTTAAAATTTTAAATGCCATCAGCATTTGAAGAACATTATCTATTTTAAAAATTAAGCATATTTAACTAACAGTATTCTCTTTCAGTTAATCACCTTTAATTATTGAGTTGGATTTTATTTACAGTATTTCATTATGAAAGATATTACTTGTTATCTACTACTATCCATTGGGGAAGAGATGATAATCTTCCTCTCCTTACTGTACCACTAAACTTACCATTGATACCAAAGTTATAAACAGTAGTGAAAATGCATGCTACACACCACAAATACAAGAGCTTACTGGCAATGCAGTCAAATAAATGACACAACAAGGAATGGCAACTGAAACAAATAAACAAAGAGCTGGGATCTTACAAATGCATATATGCAAGACCTTTCTTGTATAAAACACTAGGGCTTCTATAAAGACTGAATGTCAGCAGAAAGATTGCCACATTTCACTACCAGCTAGAAGATACGGACAGGTAGCCAGAACCATCAGGACTATTACTCCTGGCAACCACGCATGGGACTGAGCACTCCATGAATGTTGAGTTTGGCAGGCAGACGTATAAATGTCAGACAATGAATTGCTGTAATCTTGATAACATTATGATTAAGACCCATAGATAAGACAAGTAAAATGCTTTTGTTGGCTATTACACCAATAAAATACTATACTGAATAAGTTGGTAAAGACTCAGACCATTATTTATAGCGTGAGAGTTGTAAACTCAGTGTCCCAGCCCATATTCAACATTACTGCTTGTGGTTTATTTCAAAAGAACAGTATTTACACTGCATCAAACATAAGGCACTGATTCAGCAATGATTTACCTGTACTTCAGAACTACCATTAAAAAAAATCTTTTTCAGGTCTCCACACTCGAAAGGACAATTTTCAGTTGTTCCTGTGAGGAACAGGATCCCTACAAGGCAGCATGTGGAAATGTTAAAGGTGGACAAAGGGGAAGCCAACTACTTGCCCAAGCAAAACAGTATCTCCTTGGTAGGGAAACACTAGCAGAGTTTTCTAGAAATATTTTGTTTCTTCCAAAAACTCTTTACATCAAATCAGACCAAAGAGCCTGTTTTCTTTTTCCACACTGACATCAGGACCTCCAACTGTCCCTTCATGACACTCAGCAGCCTCCAGCTTACTCTCTGCAACTTCTGTGCCAAAGACAATTTTTTGCTGGTAAAATACATTGCAACTAGAAATGTTAAAAAGTGTAACAAAGCTTCAGCTAATGTCTACTTACATAAATAGCAACGTAAACGATGTGAGGGTTATTTTCATTAGGGTCTGGTGTCCTTATCGAACTGCTTTGATGCTTCCAGTATGCAGCATTAATAAACCACTGAGTCTTGGACTTTGCAGCAGAATTGAGAACCTGTTTGCATGGATACCTCAGGTACGCTGGGAGACATTGCATGGCAGCACAATAACCACTCCAAAATGTTTCCAAAGAAAATGTGTTTAAAATTGCAACTTCTGAGATGTGATCTGTAAGACTACAAATGTGTACTGTGCCAAGAGTAAGGCTGTATACAAATGCATAAATCAAACAAAATGTTGATCACTTAATATACATTATATCATTGAATATACATTACATTGTTTAGGGCAGGTCTGTGGACATCAAGATGTGAGATTATAACCAGTCTTCCTTCACTGAGACCTCCAAACTGAAACAATAAAAACAAGTGAGAAGGGAGAGAAACTGTTTCTTCCACACAAAATTTGGACAATGAAAACAAATATTACTGAATGTCCCTGCCTCCTCTCACATGCCAGATGCTTTCCAAAGATCTCCCAGTCCTTTTCTTTGTTTCCTTCTTGCTCAAAGAGGGAAGGCCAAGAAAAATTCCTATAACTGTTAAAACCAAAATTTGCTTCCCTAACACCTACTTTGAAAGTCAAAAGCAATTTTCTGCAATTTAAATGAAAATATCCTACTTTTCTGCTCCAAATAAAAATGGTTTGTTCAGTGTACAGGATTTATGCTATTAAGACAATGTTATCTTAGCTGCAATCCTCCAGCATATTTTAAGTAACTGGAAAGTACTCATCTGAAATTTCAAAACACATTTTGTAGTCTAAATTTACTGCTAAACCTTCTTACTAGGCTTTGTGAATTATATCATTAGGATTATAACAAGAGGGATGTTTACTTTCCCTTTAAAAACTGTCTTTCTTCTGTGTCAATATTTATGTCCTATTTCCCAGGCCTTTAAGTATTCCCACATTTTTGTTTATTTGTAAACATTACACTTCCTATGTCAAATAATTACATCCCCCTCTTAAAAATATGCCACCACGTAATATGGTAGAATTCCTTACAGCTCAGAATAGTCCTAGCCTATTTGTCTCATTCTAGCTAAGTATAGTGTCTCTCTTCAAAAAAAGGATTACATTATTTTAGTGCATTATAAGAGCCAAATACATATAGTTTATTTTGCACTTCTAAGGAAGTATATTAAATGTACTCTCAAAAAACGTGTAACTGATAATTTAGCAAAACAGTGACATACATTATTTTTCTAGAAAATAAAAAGATATGAAAGTTATCCTTTCTCTCATATTAAACATTTTCAGTTCCTTGTCATCTTTAATTGCTTGTCTGCTCATGTTAGCACTTTTCTTGTCTGATTTAAACCCTGACAGAATTAATGTAAAGACTCGTTCTCTATAAATAACAATAATGGCCCACACCCTGAAAGTCTTAGATGATGTCACTGGGAGCCTAACAGGAGAATTAGTGAGTTTTAAAAAAAAGGGGGACCGCATCTACTCATTTTTATTTTGTTTTATTTTTTTTATGCCACAGCCGAAATGAGGGTGAAAAAGATTGTGCTTACTGATGTCATACACTTCTGTGTTGCTCAGGAGAAACACCTGTCACGAACAGTATATACAACAGCAATGACATCCGAACATTGCGTCATCTTATCTTGTGTTGTGCAAGCTAGCAAATAGCGTTGTCCCTATGTGCTTATAAGGTGAGTGTTTGGGTGTAGCTGCAAACATACGCAATACTTCATATAAACCACAGTGACTACCATTTGTTAGTGCTTTACCAGACTCTATATTCAGATTGACGTAAAGAATTTAAACATTGCTCATGGAATTGGGAGACATAGGAAAGGGGTCTGACTACTCAGATATGCAGTCTAAAAGAAATCTAGAACCTTAATATTAACAATCAGAATTCATTGTTTCCACAATCCCGAGAAGCTAAATGGTCTGTCATACACATACCACCTACTGGATTTACTGAAATATTATGTTTGTATGTAATTTTTTATCTGTGGATCTAGAATACTTCTGGCATGGTTAAAATAAGAAAATTGTTTACAGGCTATTTGTAAGTCCCTGGGGCCTAGAGGATTCATCTGTAGTTAATGCAATGCACATATATACTTGATATATACAAGTGTGGCCCATTCATGAGCAAGCAGTTAGGGTTCAGTGGTATAAGTTTAGCTTTAGAATGCCTAGTAATCCAACAGTACTGGGTCAAAAATAACACAGCTACATGGTGCAAAACACTGGTTACTATTAACTCACTTTGCTGATGCACATTCATGCATTAAAAAATCTTAACTAGTTAGGCTAATTGACTTTTGGGTAACTTATCAGAAATGTAGTTGCATGTCCATAACTGATACCCTTGAAATTTGTACCGCTACATGACCAGATAATGCATAGATCTGGTATTAATAATGACAGAACTCCAGCTAAGAGCTTCTGTTCAGTCAGAACAGGAATGTTCCTTTGGATTTCAAAATCAGTGTAGACACTTGGGATCCATTTCTTCAAAACCATAATCCACTAGGAAGGTTATTATTTATCTCTATATCAAACTATAATACAGCGTGTTTCCTGATAATGGAATACGATTTCAGCTTTGGGGGTCTCAGCTTTATTATTTGTAGCAGCCAAAAAGCAGTTATTGAAGAAACATGAGTATTTTTTGTTAGGCAGAGAGGCTGATTTTGCTTAACAATGTGTGCACAACTACTTGAATACAAGAGCATAAAGGAAACAGAGGCATGAAGGAAGGTGTGATGGGCTCATGGGGTTTCTGATAATATCAAATTCCCAAGCAATAGCCAGTTAACAACATATATAGCCAGGACTTGATCAACAAGTTATTTGATATTGTACAGGTTTCCAGCAATAAATAATAAGACTTCCCTTGCATCTTTCCTATTTCTTTGAACACGCCTTAAAAATAGTAATGAAGTAATCCACACAGCTTCTTCTGAGGCAGGGAAGTGTTATTACTACTTAATTTTACAGGTGAGGAAACCAAGTCATGGAGGGATTAAGTGACTTGGCCAAGGTCATACGGAAAGTTCACTGCCATACGTGGTATGCGTCAGTCCTTGTCAGCACTCAGTGACACTCCCTGAGAAGTTCACTCAACCCCTTTCTCTGCGTAGGCTAGCATCTTTAAGATTTCTTAAGAATCATCTTCTACCCTAACCCTGACTGAGAGAAGAAACATCGCCAGCCCAGGTGAGAGTCAGGCTGAGCCCAGTTAACGGCTTTCCTCTCAATTCATTTAGGACTCCTGATTATCTTCTGGATTGTACTTTATTTTCACCTCTGCCAGGAATTCCTCCTAACGGACTCCTCTAATTTAAAACTATGTAGCTAGGCAGGATAATATTGCACAGACTATACATAAATACATGCAGTAATTATTTTAAAAAATATATATTTCTCTCAGAACATAAGTGGAACATAAAACTCGTAATTTCTACTGCACTAAAGAACAAACTAAAAACTAAACTTTCCTTCTTTACTTAATATAAATTTGACAGCGCAAAGTTTCATAGAATTTGTCATATTGTGTATACTTGTGTGTACACTCATACAGACAAAACACAGATAGCATAATACCTCCTATATAGACACTGTTACATTACAGATATAAATCTGTAAGTGCATAACCCTCATAATGATTAACAGCAGGAATAATCTCAAAAATTAAAAACCACATACTGAAATATTTCACTTTTACAGCAACTTTCCAACAAAAATCTCTGATGTAATTTTATGTGTAAGCATTTATGCGTACTCCCGCTTTAACTAAGATGATGCATTTCACAGATTACTATTTCATTGTGTGCTTGTATAGTCAGAATATTTACTGTACTTCATGCGATGCCTAAGGTGAAAACTTAAGTGCACATCAGGTCCCTGTCTTCTTTCTAGTTAAGCAGAAACTTGAGCTTTCTCTTAGGTTTCAGTTCTCTAAACATTGCCTTAGTTTATGAAATTTCTTCAGATCTTCCACACTTTAATTCTTCTGTTCCTACATTTGAACAAGCACCCTGAATCTCTCTTCATATTCTTAGAATCTTTTTTTAAACTACTTAATAAAACTTGTAACTTTATTCACTTTGAAATTTCAAAAGACAAGAAGATCCTGCTAGTTGCAATACCTTTCGTGATTTAATTTACTTTTAACTTATATTATGTTAATTTGCATTTAATTTGCATTTAGTCTTTTCACTGAATTATGACCTTTTTAAAAGGTCAACATGACAGATGACAAATAGTGACCAACTCTGAAATAAAAAGAGGAGGTAAGTAACAAAATAGTCGGTTTAGATTTTGGAGGTTTTTAAGTGGTTAACCTATAAGGGGAAGTTAGATGTGTTGGACAGGGTAGGAGAGAAACATTACTCTTTTATCTGCATTAAACTGTAAACTGAGAAACTGGACATAGCCAATGAGTCCGCACTTAAGTATTGGCCTCATCATATCCAGCAAAGGAATGAACACGGATACCATTTCTGGATGGTCAACAGAAGTGATCAGTGCCTTTTTCTCCACAAAGCAGAAGAGAAAACACCGTTATCTCCTGTGACCAACACAGTGAAGACTGCATTTTCCTCAGCTGAAACAGAAATACTGAGGTACAGCCACAGTCAAATCTAGAAGCTCAGGAATTAATTGCTATGTTCAAGACACAAGCCAAGACTAATAGCTGTTCTGTCAATGCTGGTCATACTAGATTTCTGGAGGATGGTCCTGCACCATACTGCTGAAATCCCCCTTCCTCTCCCTCACTTTCTTCATATTCAGGTCTAAGTCTCTTGCAATCTTTACAACCTGTTGTAAAGCATCCCTGTGCCAATAATAGCTTAGTTCCTCTATTATATTAGTAGAAGAAAAGCAGAGTTGATGTTGTTTTACTTATGTCACTGACTCAGTAATCCACCTTTTCAGTTCATGCATTAGCAGTACTGCTACAAGAACAGGAGTGCCTTTTCTTTGGGGCAGAAAGAGTCATTCTGTGAACAAAACAATAGGCATAAGAGCTGGGGGGGCTGCCATCTATTCCTTGCTCTGTCACCAATTTCCTGTGTGACTCTAACAAGTCATTAATCTCTATATGTCTCATCTAGAAAATGGGATAATAATATTTAACTATTTCATTGGGAGGTTTAATGGTTGTGAAATGTGCTGAGCTCCTTGGATAGAAGGAAGCTGCTGTCAGAGTAAACAGTAATAGCATGATTATATTTGGTGAGAAGGTTTTAGGAGAGTCACTTTGTAACATCGATATTACAATTCTACATTACGCAGGCAAACCTGGCTAAGCAAGTGAATCACTTACCAAGAAATTTGTCTTTTACTTCAGCTGAGGCATCTACACACATTGTATGGAAATCAAAATTAAAGAGAACAGTTAACACCTTGTAAGCCTGTGGAAAGGTACTTTCTTTAGAGAACACCACATAATTTTCTTTAGTCTTAGAATCTAACTGCAAGCACCAGCCTATAAAAGGTTTAGAAACATGTCTAGGGACTCTGAAACCTGCGATAGACAAGTATGTCCCACCACATGACAGATCAGTTATAGACAAAAGCACACATATTAGTGCCTTGTTGATTTTTCCTTTGATATTTTAGAAAACACTGGGTCTTGAACTAATCAGTCTTCCATTGATATATTCTTAGATGAGAATGCTACTATGGATTTTGAACACATTTGTTGAAAAAACATCTAATCCATGAAGTCAGTGGGAAATGCAGATGCTTGGCATTTCAAAACAAACAAACAAAACAACAACACACAAAAAAAAAACACAAAACAAAACAAACAAAAAAACATCATGTTTTTTGCAACTTCTCTTTTTGTAGGTATTTAATGTTAGACGCATTCCCAAACCCTTTCCTCTCTCCAATGTCTCACTGTCTCCCTCTTTCTCATTTCCCGTCTCTTTTTTTTTTTTTTTTCAGGTTTTAGGTTTAGATTCCTTTAATTCACAAGAGGGTGTATCATCAAATACTCTTCTGTACTCCCTTTTGCCAGCATAACACAAAAACCGTAATGAGTATTTACCACAAATTCAAATAACTCATTCTAACAAAATGATTGGTAACTTATTTTGGGGTAGCAACTGGAAATAGATGCTTCTGCTTCCACCA
This sequence comes from Anser cygnoides, assembly GCF_040182565.1. Classification (NCBI taxonomy): domain Eukaryota; kingdom Metazoa; phylum Chordata; class Aves; order Anseriformes; family Anatidae; genus Anser; species Anser cygnoides. The sequence continues at coordinate 4,151,884 of NC_089880.1, read as the reverse complement.
TACTAATCCTCATTTCATTTGTGATATGGCATTAATATTGGTCAGCTAAATCCTGTGATGTTTTAATGTTGATAGAACATCAGGGACCATATGTTGTTTTCCTCTTCAAATTAAAAGGTAAATAAATGTTTATATACACTGTTTGTAAATATCTGTTTCCCTATGACTAATATCTTAATAAATAAATAAATAAATAAATTGATATCTACATCCAGTAGCTTGACTACAGGAAATAACATGCAACATTTTTACTTGGAAAAGAACTTAATCAAGTATTCACTTTCACCAAATGCATATTACTAAATAATAAGGAATTAGAACTGTATTAGGTAATAGAGAAAACAGTATACAAGGGACAGAGAAAGCTATTCTTGTATCATTTTCTGGTGAATAAATTCTCAAAAGTTCTCATGGCACTGTCATGGTTCTTATGGGATTAGCAAGAATGTATAATCATTGCAGAAAAATAGTCTTGTAATAGTAGTGGCTCTCTACCACTAGTCCTAACAAATTGTCTCGATTCACAATGCCTTAGAAATTCAACTGAATTTTCCCTAGGAAACATCTGTCCACAGGATATTCATATTTCAGAAAAAAAAATCTTGGGAAAAACATGATGTTCATGTATTTCGTCAAACACAGGGTAACTAACTATTTAACTGACTTAATGAATTACACCATTTTGCAACCTCTCCACAGCAACACAGATGAATAAACATCCTCTCACACTTCAGTCACACTTCCAGGTTTCATTTTTTAATGATCTGGAGATCTTACAATGTCACTCTAGTGCCTATTGAGATGTTGTCTGGTTGCAAAGTAACCAGTTCTGAGTGGAGTCAAGAGACATCATTTAAATGGATTTGTAGGTAGCAGCACTTCTGAGTTCCACCATCAAATAACTTGATTGAAGTAAACCAGAGTAGAATCAGAGCCCTGTTATCATATACAAGTGGCCAGAATACATATATAGTAGGTCAACAGGATAGAATATTCATTCTACAACCAGCACCTTGGGAAGCACACATGAAATAATTTCCCAAGTCCCCAAAATAAGAAACATTTACCATTTACTAGGGCAATTTTCAAAAACTCAATTGCAAATTGAGTGTTGAAATGGGAATTAGAAACGCAGAACCATTGTGCTTTTTTCTGCTTGGCAGTATCTGAATAAATCTAACTCTTTTAGTGGCAAGGTTTAGAACACTGAGTAGAAGAAAATTATGAATTATGTTCAATGTACAGGTATAGAAAGACCTGAAGGGACTGTTCCTGGTCTCTTACTACTTTCTGTCTGTTTCTGTGCTCTGAAAAGCCTTTGTGACAAGCATCTTTTTAATATATAAGCTTTTTGAAGTGCCCAGTACCATCTCTTGTGTGACAAAAGATAGTAGATATGCTACAGGAGAGAACACTAAACCTCTGAAAAGGCCTTGGATTAAGTACAGTCCAAATTTTAGAACCAGAAGGAGTCACCTGCTTTGCAAATTGTTATAAAATAGATATACAATGACAAGGCCTATCCAACACCTATAACTGATCATTCGCTAAAGCTAGGGCTTGTCTAGTATGACTTTATACTCTAGAATCTGCAGATTTAAAATGAAATCAGGTCATGTAAGTTCCAAATACTCGCTTTCAGCACGAGGAACATACCAACTACATTGTATAAACTGACATCACTGACAGGTCTGTACAAATCTACAGTTGCTCATAACAACAATAGACATTTACAACTGAGAATGAGTCCTACTTTTGACTCAGAAGGCAGTGCCTGACATCAGGAGCTAATAATCAACACAGAAAAATGTGAGCTTGGCATGACTGAGGTAGGCATTATAAGATGTACAGCTGGGAGTGGATAAACCAGAATGGGCAAGGTGGAGACTATTAAAATCTGGCCTATTTCTTCTACTGAAATGCTCAATGAAGAACTGTACAAGTATAAGGCACCATACAATTTGTATGCAAAAATAGTAAAAATGAACAACTCTTCAAAAAAAAAGAAGTTAAGAAGTAGAGTGTATATGTCAAGTTTAGGCAAATTAACATTGAAGAAAACAGGAAAACGTGAAGAGGCATTTAAAACACTAAATGAAGAAGTTACAGATTACTTATTTTCCTCCGAACATTGCTCTTGACATTTATATTCAGCTGTATTGGTGGAAAAAAAACATATCGTATTGTATATACTGCCCAGCTCATGCCCAAACTCCCCAGCTGACTCTGTTCCTATCTAATTGGAATTGTGTGAACTTGTAAAGAATGTACCATACCCATGCAGCTACAGAAAATACTTTGTCAAGATTGCAGAGTTCTTAAATTGCATAAACTCTTCTTCCTTGCTCAAAAGTATGAAATAGTTGTAATTAGAAAAGTAATAGGGGAGAAAGGGAGCTGGAGAATTGAGAAATCTAAAAGTAAGAAGAGTAAGAATTGCAAAGAGTGTGGAATTTACCTAAAATAAGCACAAAGTAGCAATAAAAGATTGAGAATACTAACCATTGCCTTCAAATACAGCTCTTTTGCATTCAGCCTGTGGTAAGAGCAATGAGCAGGTCTTTGAAAGCCAGAATCTTTCTATTTTTCTCCCCAGGTAAACCCCCAATACAGACATGTACAAGAGCAAGTCATACATAAAGAACAAAATGATCGATGACCTAGCTACTCTTTCAATGAAATCTGCTCCTTTTTCCTGTATCAACATTAAATGTTTAGTAGTTAACTATATAAAGTTAATAATATCAAAGCATAAAAAATAACTTTCATAATAAATCATATTTGTAATGTATCACGTTAATAATTTTACAGTAGAAAAAATTACTTTCTTTAAAATTCAAATACATAATAAACCTCAAAAGGTAGTGTTTATGTGGTTAGGTTCGCTGCAAGGTATTTAAAGTTTTATGTGTTTACAGTTTATACTCTGAAAGTGTTTATGTGTTAAGTGTCTTTTAATTGTAAAGGGCTGCTTTGTTGGAAGGGTGCAACCCAAAGTTCAAGGGCTGACCATGACCTTTGCAGTGATGACTTGGAGCCCTAGGGAACTGGGATGTTCCTTAATTTATTATGACGCTGGCCAAGACATCACAAGATTTTCTATCCTCTTGGTTAATGGTAACCTTGATCCTCATTTTCTCACTACAGAAACACAGGCTAGTTAGGACATATGCTTTCCTCAATATGCTGTGGCAGCTTTATGAAAATAAAATGGAGAGCAGAAAAAAAATAATAGAAAATCTTGGCAAATAAATTCATTTGGAGGCATACAATAGATAGGCTTAAAAAATGCAATTTTATTTGAGCAACACGGTATTGTCAATTCCTATGATTCAATAATGAATTTCTTTAGGCTGAGAAGAAATAAATGATTACATAAGAATATTGGCTTTCTTCTTTTCACTCTAGTTACGCAAAAAGCAATTGACCATTTCATCTGTATTTTAAAGACCGAGGACAGGAAATATTATTTATTTAACCACATAACTTTTTAATGTTAAATTTGCAAATTTGCAGTCCTGGACTGCAAAAAGATGGGAGACAGATAAGAATACCACCTGTGTAAGTCTCACTCTCCAGTATTTAACAGCCACAGCAATCCAGAAACTAAAGAGGAAAGTGCAGCATTAGTGGCACTCTGATTCTAGCTAGCCACAGCTATTTATTTTGACAGAAAATGTAGACATATGTTGGAGGAGGAGGGAGGGATTTGAGAGGGAGTGCTCCGTGTTGAAAACAGGATATGGTGAAACAGCTTCATTAGGCTTACCCTATCATTAATTTTAGGAACATAACTTGCAGCACCCTAAGGATATCTACTCTTTCTTGGCTTTGTGCTCCAGAAGCTCACACTGAACTGATAATAATTCTAGACCATAAACTTTTCTAAGCTCATCAAGAGTCAGTAAAGCAAATTATTTACTGCATTCCAAAGTTCTAGACCAAAGCATTAGTCTTGAATTGGACTGTTGGGGAGTTGGCAACACACTTTAGTAACCTGAGTTACTTTCTAATTAATGACCTATCACCTATTTATATTATTCTAGAGCTTAGGATAGAAAAAAATGAGACCTCAAGAAAAAGTTCGCCTGCCACACAAGAAAACACTGGATCCTACAATATTAAAGTGCTAATGAAGAACAAAAATTAAAAGCATAGCATAAGGTGGCCTAACATACTTTCAGTTAGCAAGACTAGAAACCACAAACAACCTACTGAGCAAGTTCAGTATATTGCAAACACTATAGAAGCAAACTTAAAGGTACAGGATCTACAGATACTTTTTCCTAATAAAACAGTTTCTAAAAAATAATAAAAGGTTAAATAGAATGTGAGAGAAAATGTATTATTAAGTGATCCAAAATTTTGAATAGCTGTTTTTTCTGATACTGAATAAAACCAGGTTCCTAAAAATGAAGCATGAGAACCAATCGCCACTGCTAGTACCAGCAAAGGTAATTATCTGTTCCACTTATACATGTACCAAAGTGATACCTAGTGCTATGAAAATAAGAGGGTGTCTGCTTTGATCTATCAGCCAGTCTAGATGAAGGACCCTTCCATGCTCAGAAATAATGGAACAGGAGAGGTGTGGATACACTTACATATATGAAGAACATTATTTACTGGTAGGGCCTGGGAAACAAGCAAGTTAGGTGTGCCAGGCTTGAGCAATGCCCGTCACTATTTCTACAGGTAGCTTGCTACATTGAAATCAGGCCCGTGATACATATTTCTAGGGGCTTGATTGGGTGAAGTTGCATCATAACTCCATTTTCAACTTTGTACCCAAAACATTTTTGCAGACCAAAAATTATTTTTATCCCAAAGCCTGTTGTATGATGACAGGAAAAGTACTTTAAAAAAATGATGGGGAAGAACACAAATTACACAGGAAGAGGCAGGCGACACTGCACATGATATGCTTATTCTGTATTGATCAATTTTGAGAAGTGTGATGCACACCAGTGTCTGTACACAGTTAGATCAGTAACTGACAATAACAATCATTTCAACTCCATTTATTTGTCTCTTTTAAAGCAGCAGAAGAAAAAACTTGCTGGGTGGCTCAACTATCTCATTTATATAGATGAAAATTTCTGGATGACTTGGAACAATTTCTTGGAATTGAGCTACTTTATACTTTTTTATTTAGACATGAGGGCCTCTCAGATAAGATTTGTTATTGCTGACAGTCGATAATTTCCTTATATCCTCAACTTGTGACCTAGTAATCTACCCAAAGGAACATTTTTGTAAAATCATATGACCCTGACACTAATACAAACTTGATGTACTTTTAAAACCAATGTATAAAATGCTCAGTCAGGAAATACAATTTCTATTTTAAACTTCATCAAACTTTTAAAAGTCAAACATTCAAACCTGTAGATTTTAATATATATATATTTGCAATAATTATTATTGCATTACTCCTAGAATGTTTTTGATGCTTAGGCTATATATTCTACTTTTTGTTATTTAGCTTCAATTTCAGCTCTGTCTAACATCTTCAACTTAAATGTCTTAATTAGACACTTCATGGTTAAACAAACAAATGCTTAGCAGCATTAGTCTTCATTGATTAAACTTCCATGAAGAACTTTTACATTTTTCTTCACTCATTCCCTTTCATCAAAGATTCAAAAAGCATATTTGCTACTCTCTTACAAACCTATGCTGGTTGCTTACTTAGTTATCATTTGAATAAAATATCACAGAGAACAGAAAAAAAAAAAGTTTTCTTGTAATTACTTCATCAAAAAACATATATTCTCCCTCAGAATGATGCAGTAGATCCAGTGCAGTGGCAAAGAATGTACATATGAATTTTGAAGAACAAGTGAGTCCCTGGAGCTGAGTTCTAGGAGTTGGATATGAACATTCCTAACATTAAAGAAATTTACAGAGGGCATCACATATGAAGCCAAGGAGACGGAAGTGAGCGGAATAGAGAAACTTGAGTGGAGTGCAGCAATACATAACAAGGTTACAAATGAGTTAGGTCAAACTTGTGAGCATAGATTTAAATGCAGTAGACAGAAATTTGAACTTAATATAAATCACAGCACTTCACTTTCTTCTCTGCCCTTTTTACCAAAAGTCCCTCTGCCCTCTTGTTCGAGAATACTGCAGTTTCATTTCTTATCTACACTACTTCGCTGCTCTCAAATCCATGAAAAAAATACAGTTATCAAGGATCTTTTTTCAGGTCACTCCTTTCACTCTACATAGAAGTGAGAAGTCACCGCAGAATGTTCTCTCATGATGCTAGGTCATTAGAGTTGTACTGAGTTTTCACTTTCAAAGGCAGAAGCAGGTGAAATCCCACCCTTTCAAAAACTAACACTAAAACAAATACCCATGTGAAAATACCTGTTCAGAATTCATAATATTTTCTTTAGGTGAGTTTGAGATCTCTCCACTAAAAGGGAAAACATAACTTACTTTCTATAGACAGCCAGTTCCCCAGGGCTGGAACAATCTTCCATTTTGTTTCAAAATACTAAATGTGCCTGGAATAATACCTGAAACAAATCCAAAATAAAAATGAAAAATGCATAACAGCAATTTGACCCTAGCACAGATTCATTTCATTCAGAAATTCCTGTAGGGCACTCTATCCTGGGATATGATGACACACCTTATTTATCTAATGTAACAATATAGATAGTAAATATATATATATATATTATATATATAAATACTTAGTGCACCTAATACTGCACGTCTTTTTGTGTGTGTGTGTGTGTGTGTGTGTTTGTGTGTCTTTTATTAGTATTGAAATAGATAGAAGTGCAGTAGTGGATTAATGTATTACAGAATCATAGGATAATTCAGATGGCAAGGGATCTCAGGAAATCTGTGGTCCAAAGTTGTTCGTATCTGTTGGATTACAGATATGAGGTCAAACCTCATATAATCCTGTTAAGGGTCATATCTGGTCAGGTCTTGAACACCTCCAATGACAGAGACTGTGCAACCTTTTTGGACAATTTGTTCCAATGCTTGAGTATATCTCTATCATTACTTTAGAAGAGCTCAGCTTCTTTTCCAGATTTATGTGACATAGTACATAATGAGCTTTTCTTGTTGCATACAACATAGAATCTAGTTAGATTCAGAAAATGAGTACTTCCTCTAAGAGGAGGAGACAGGAAAGAATACAGTAAAGGGTAATATAACCTGGGACATGAGCTTGACCGGGATGCTTTGGACCAGTCTTAGAAGTTTGAAAGTAAATAACTATATTGCATTAGAGTACTGTCTAAAGGCTGAAACATCAAAGTTTAATCCAATTGCAATTAAATGGTAGCATAAATGTAGCTTTAATCTATTAGGCATGTAGCCTAAGCAAAAATTACGCTTTTCTTTAAACTTTGCTGATTTATGACCTTTTGTTTTGGTGTAAATGTTTTATTACTGTTACAATATTACTTAATAAAATGATAGCAGCTAGGTTCATGCATTACAAATAAGAATCTTCATAAGACATTTTTGTAACCATAGTTTCAAGTGTTATACCTTTGCTTTGATTTTTTGATACAAATTGATCACAGGTTTTAAAATAACTTGCATGTCCAATTGTATATCTAGTGCATACAGCATTTAGCATACAAGCTAGCCTGCTGTTTTGCCAAACAACATGCTCAACCTGATGGCATTTTTGTCTTTCTATAACACAAAGAATGTGAACTTTGTAATGCATTATAACCAAAATTCCTGGAAATGCTTAAGGCATTGATTGCTAAAATACTACTGGACTAGGAAAAATTGCTGATGGAGAGAGAAGGCAACAGTACTCCTTACTTTATTTAGTGTAGCTACTCTTTCAGGCACAGCTGTACTTACCAATCTGCAATTGTTTGATTGGGATATAGTCTGTTAATGCCTACCAACATCTTTCCCAGAATGCCCACTACCTGATCCTCAGAACAAAAGCATCTGGCTGCTGTTCATCCTTCCCATTGAATGGCAAAAGGTAGAAGTGCAGTAATGCATAAAAGGTGCAATGGTTGGAGCCTTAGAACAGCTAATATACAGCTAATATCCTGCAGTACCACAAGTAGCTACAGAGCCTGATTTGCAAAGACTGCTTATAACAGCATAATACATAATATCAGACAAAAGTACTACAGGCTGAAGACAAAGCATTAGTACAACTTGAGGCCTTTTAACCTTCCCTTTTTGAACTATTTTTTTTCCTTCCTCATTCTTTGTCACTTTCCTGCACCATCACTGGCTCCTCCATCAGACAGAAAAAACATTGTCCTCATGTGGGAGCTGTGACTTATACCAACTTCCTGGCTTGCAAAGTTCATTTGTAAACCTTCACGTCCCTCTGGCAAAACCTTCAGACCCAAAGCTTGATTAACAAACTCGGCCTTGGAACATCCACAAATTCTTCATCCTAGAGACCAAACCAGAGATGACAATTTTTGCTAGACTAACATACCTTTTGTTTTCTCAGGTACTCTGCTGTGAGACACTTTGGTACCCCATGTAGTATTCAAAGTATGACAAAGTAAGTGACACACTAACAGCGACCTCTGATTTCTGAGACAAAGCTGTAACATGGGAATAGACACAGCTCCTGGTATAGTGAGGAGGACAACCTGTTTTGGCAGACAGTGGAATGGAATATATACGGGAGTCCATTTCCTATCAATGTTTCATTATCTCATAACCCTGGGTATAAGGGAAGGGGCACATGGAGACCCAAGCATAGAAGAAAAGGCAGAAATGAACTGAAGAGAGCAGAGCAATAAAGAACTCTGAACGGGGGAGGAACGGGCATGTGAACAGACCCTGTTTATAGGGAAGTATGGCTCACAGGGAAACTTCCTGTGAAATGGAAGAAGAGTCCCTGGAGTGTGCAAGCCATTCCTCTTACAAGAGTGGTGAAGCGTACATGCTCTCTACATTGGATAAATACAGCTGCCCTTAAGATTTAAAAGACCGTTTTCAGAAATAAAAAAATAATGCACTTCACAGTAGTAGTACTCCCTTCCATATACCAGTCATTCATGAAAATACTTTGAACTCAGAGTTTACTTAATTACAAACACCTAGCAAGTTAGCTAAGACAAAGATCATGTTTTTTTGAAGTGGCCACTCTAGTCTCTTGCTATCACTCATGGTGTTATGCTTAATGTATGATTATCACCTTTTGGAGGCAGAGACTGGGTATTATGTCTTTGAAGCACAATGAATCCTAATTAGGTATAATCAATAATAATTACAGTTATGTAATGGAAAATAAGAAGATGAGGAAAAGCAAACAGCTGAGATCATAATAATCACCGTGTACTACGACTGATAGGGAAATTAGTATAAGAAGCTGGTCAACCAAGGAAACAGGTAACTATTTCTTTGGCTTTAGAGTTGAAAAAGCAAAGCTAAAGTGTATTAAATGCCACACTAAACGTGATTTATAACTTAAGCTCTGGAAGTGAAGCTATGCTTCCTTTTTACCTGAGGTACATGCAACTCTGAGGGTTTTGCTGAGGTAATTTCTTTGGAATGAAGCAATTACCACCTACGTGGCAAATTGGAAGTGTTACATTCCTCTGGCAGTAATCCTCTCCTCCATTTAGCCAGAGGACAGGGAGGAGAAGGAGATGACTTGAATGGAAAGAACAGTCAGAACTACAGAGCGTTCTACTGCAAGAGTGAAGAAGCACTAGGTGTTAATCTCACAGTATATGATTTAAAAGCTCTCCACATGGAGTGTAAAAGCCTTCTACACAAATGAGATAAGAGATAATTTGGTCAAAAACTGAAATTGAGCTCAATGATGCTTCTGGTCATATGCTTTATGTTCCTACTGAGCATCGAACTCTGGAATTCCCAGAAACATTGCACAATGCTGCCTTGCTAACCCAAGATATATATGTCTATTTCTTTCACTGACAGGTTCACATTTCAATGCTACACACCCAAATGATAATTACATGCTACAACTATATATACGGGTTTTTTTTGCTTTCCAATCCATGGAGAAATCATGCTACAACTGTGTAATAGTATCAGCACACACACATATATGCATACATGTAAATATTTATGTACGTGTATTTATTGGGAAGTATCAACTAGCACTTCAGAAATTGAGTTTTATAAATAAAATAATGTTTTATCTTCCAAACAATTGTGGATAAAAGGCAACATTTCAGAATAGGTCAGTACTTTAAAGAAAGAGAAAGGAGAATTGCACAGATCCAGGCTTGTTAAGTTAAGCTTCCTAAGAACAGCTGTGTTATTCTGAACAAGATGGGACAACAGTACAACTTTCATACACGCTTATGTTCTTCTTAGTGCAGTTAAAACAACAAACAAAACATGGAAATCTCAACCTTTTGGCTGCAGTTCAACAACTGTATTATGCAATCTCTATGGCCAATCAATAGCGCTTTTAGTCCTCTACCTAATTGGACAACTGTATTTTAATCACTGTAGAAAAAAAATCCTGTCAAAGCCATGTTTTCTCAATTGTCTTTATTACTGTTGGTTCATATCCAGTTCTTATGCGAACAAAGGAGTGCTCACGTTAATCTTAAAAAACATGCTCTCTATAAGCTTTCCCTATTGTGCAAATTCCTGCTCTTGCTACAACCTGTAGAGTTATATGAATGTCAAACACAGCACTGCGAAGACCCAAAAATGTCAGACTCAGTTCTGAGTAGGTCTAAGATGACACCATGTTTTGCAGCTTATATTAACGAAGACAAAATTGTAGTATGATGGTGCTGAATGCTGAGAAGTAAATAGTGCAAAGCAGGTGTTTTAGTACAGTGATGGATTTTGTTCTGAGTGCAGGTCCTAGGCCACTTCCAAGCTTCAGAACAAACTTCGGTTCTAACTGCTCCACAGAGAACCTGCTGACTGTTGAAGCCGCTCTTGGCACAGGGTCTCACGGCTGTGCTAGACCTGTAGCAATTCAGCATACAAAAAGACAGGGCAGTAAGTAATAAGTTATCGTGTGGCAACTACGGCAAATGGAAGCTTTAGATCCTTTTGTTCTTCCAACAGTTTTTCGTATTTTTGCTCTGCAATAAGAACCTATGGCCCAGCTTTCTTCAGGCCATCAGGTCACTGTGATCAGGTGAAGTTTCTGTTCAACTTTCTTGAGTTCCTCCAGACTGATGTTCCATCCATTAAGTGGATTCCTTAGAGAGTACATTATTTTTTGCAATAAATATGAATGCAATTGTAATGTATGGCATAAACAGACTACCCAATATCCTGAAAGAGCTCTCTGGTGGTTACAATGGCCACATGATGCTGAATACAAGGCGTAATTGTACAACCATCCTTATGAAGAAATATTCATCTAATCTAAACCATTAATTTAAAGACTTTCATTCTTAATAGGAGTATGTCTTTCAGACTGTGGATAACATATCTGTTAACGTCATATCACCTTTTCACAAAAGGACAGCATTCTTTTAGCCACTGTAATGATAGAGAAAGAGTAATATATATATATATATTTAATATCTTTTAATTAGGTTTAGCTAAGGAAACTATTTATGAAAGTCAATTCAAGGTCAGATGTCTAAGGACCACCTGTCAGTGATTTACCACCCTGCAGCAATTCACAGGTTGAGAATTTCTGCAAAAACTCAGGAAAATGCATTAAACTATTTGCTATAACTACACATTCATACCTCTCTTTGTATTACCTACACATAAAAATGCCTTTGCATGTCTACTTTAAAAGTGTTAATCCATGTCCTGATCCACAGGGAAAGATATTAATTAATACTTGAAACTAGGTTACTGGGTCTAGTTTTCAACATTAATTGAAACTAAGCAATACAACTAGGAATAAAAGGATAATAGAAGTGAAAAATGGGATATGAAAAGGGAAAAAAATGAAAATATAAACATGTTTCAAGTCAGACAGAAGTAGCTGAGGTAGTACATACATCTTGCAATTAGGCAATCCACAGGATTCAGCTGTGGAGCCAGACACTCTCAGATTCACTTTTGTGTTCTCAAATTAGCTTTAATTTAAGGAATATATTATTTTTACATTTCCAACCCTTCCTCTATCAATGCTAAACTAAAATAATCAGGAAGAGTTTGTAGCTTCCAGTAACATTAATTGCACTATTTTATTTTTAAATCATAATCTACAAACCTGTAGTCTACAGATGTAAAGATCTAAATTATGGAATATTTTAAAACAAAACAAAAACAAACAAACAAAAAACCACCAACCATCCAGCCTGCATTAACGTGTTATATAGATGTAACTTTCATGCATCAGTTCCTTACATGCCATGTAATTTTCTACAGAATGCAGTATGCTGAATAACATCACAATACATCTGATGAATATTGGAGCCGTTTCATTAGGTAAAGCCATACGATGATCAAAAGAAAGACCTATCCTGGACCTTTCGAAACCTATGTGATACGTTTCAGGATTCACTTGAGAGGTAGTGCCTGAAACAGCCCAGAAAGCTGCGCGCAGTTAGGTCAGAGCACAGGTTGTGAGGTTTCCTGATGGCTAAACATGGTATGACATGACCGTTGCCACAGCAAAGGAGCTGTATATTGTAAGAGATAAGGTCTTTGTTCTGCAGAGCTGGCTAAGCTCTTACCTATGGGCAGTAATTTAAAGACAAATACACAAGTGGACCTTGCAAAGTAAAGCTTGATGAGATTGGGGATGATATAAACTGCTGTGTAATCCCTAGCAGATGCACATTAAGATTACATATGAAGCACATACGGAGGGTGTATCCAAGGCCTTACCATTCCTCACATCTGCTCTATCATCAGGACTGTCTTAAGCAGCTCCTGATGAGTGCAGCTCACAGGCAAATGTTGTGTTACTGGTACACTGTTTGAGTGATATGAGCAAGCAGAATTAAAACTGTGTGGACTAGAAACTAATTCTTGACTTCCTGTTTTCAAACTTTTGAGTTCTGCTGAAGTTGGCAGTCTATGAGAATATTACCTATTACCTCCTTAATATTCCTTTTTCTTTTTCTTTTCTTTCTTTTTTTTTTTTTTTTTTTTTAATTTTTTTTCCCTATTAATTGTACCACCAGCAATGGAAGCAGCAATATTTAGAGTTCCCATCCAGGAGCAGCAGCAAGGCTGATGGTTCTTTGCTTAGAATATGCCTATTTGGCCAAGTAGAAGCTTAGTTAGCAGCATGCTTGTTATTGGCAGAAAAGGATTATTGACTATCTGTGAAGGACAGTGAAAACGACGGAGCTGTAGAACCATATCAAAGCTACCCCAGAAGTGTTTGAACCAGCTAGCACTGTTGCCATCCACTTCTAGATGTCCTTGGGATACAAAAAGTTCATAGGGTGCAGCAGTCATAATTTTCTGAGCAAGGCAATTTAGGCCACAGAGACACCTCCATACTGTGCAAACATCTCTTTAGTTAATTCAGGTGAACCCTAAATTCTTAGCACTAGAAATAGACTATTGTGAATGGTGCGTACTAGTTACTGTCACAGATGTTTGGTATTTCTAAGCATTCTCACATCTGAATTTGATGCCAAATTTATAACGTAATACAGCATTTAGTAAAGCATTAAAACTAAAATAACAATTACAGTGTTGTGTTTGACTTCTACTGCTTTCCTCCATGTTTGAAAACACGCATACATCAAACATGGTGAAAGAGTATATTTATTAGCAGTACATTGAGTATATAATCATAACAAATAAAATAACGAATGCTGAGAATTAACTTTATGGGACAAAAGTTACAATTATAGTAATTATTATTATGAATCACTTTTGTACATGACATTAAGAGACATTCAAATGTGAAGTTCAAGCACATAAAACTTTAGGACTTGATGTAGCATTTATGTTTCCAGTGAGTTCAATGATTTGAGTGAAATTCACAGTAGTATTTTAGCTGTACTGAAGAAGGGTGAAGTACAAAGAAAATGAGTCCTCTTTAAAATACCACAATGAACTAGCTAAAAAGCTAGAAATAGGGCTGCCAAAAGAACACAGAATGTTGACCACATTCAAGTGGAAAACGTTTTTTCAGCTTTTACAGGAGCTCCTTTCCCCTGAGATTACATTGTGAAAGAAGTCTCTAGTTTTCAAAAGTGAAAAACAGGTGACAACTGAAGTAAGTTTGGAAATGCATCTATGATTACAATTAGTTCCTCCAGCCAGTCTTCTCTCTTCTCTTCTGTGATCCAAAATTCCTGGTCAGACTACAGTTCCATTTTGATATATCACCAGAACCCTATGACTGTGATGTCTGCGAGGACATACCGTGCAGTCAGGGAGACAAAAATATAATTCTCACCAGGCATTTGTGAGTATTTCCAAACCAAACTACATTTCCACCACTACCATCATCTCTATCTTCACAGATTTGGAATTACAGTCCACAGACAGCTGTATCCAAAGGGACTCTTCCATTCGTACATCTATTAAAATCATGGTAACAGAATGCAGAGTACCTTTGTTATATAGCCCTAGCCCAGTCACTAACTCTATAAAACCTTAATGCTCTTTTGTTCTACATTTTACTGACTTTTTCTTGAGTACCATACATGTGTTACTTTACTCCAGGCTGAATGGTGTACTTTCTGTTGAACAAAATAATATTTGTATTTGCTTACAGTATAAGTAAAACTAGAAAAAAAAAATTTCTACCCATATTAAAAAATTAACCTAAATTTTAAAACCATTGAAAAAAGTTCCTTTGTTCAGGTCTCCCATAAGATGTAACCAAAGCCCCCACCTTCTGCATTCACCTGCCTTTCAGAATTAATCTCTATAAAAGATAAAAGCGATTACTTCAAAGCAACATTCATAGAGGTAATTTAAGCAACCTCAACTCAATAATTTCAGTGAGATTATATAGGACTCCAGAGTCAGAAATGGATACAGATGAAGAGTTAAATATTAAAAGATAATTTACTTGCCAAATCTTTCTGATGAAAACTTTTATAGCACGAAAACTATTACAAGCAGATTTCTTGTTAATCTAACAGAAACTCTGGTAAACATTTTCTTTTATGAATGAATGTTATTTCATGAATGTGACAAGCTAAAATGTTACTATACAGTTAAACACAAATAACGCTTAAGATAAAATGCCCGTTCCTATTTCCTCCCCTTGAAACACTCTGGAGCTAAGCAAACACCCTCCTTGCCCCTCTTTGCTGTCCTGATAGACGTCCTTCTCCCTTTCCCTCATATCCCACCCTTAAACCATCAGCGCATCTGTGACCATCCAGACAGATTCACCGAGTGCCAAGCAGAAGGCTGCTCTTCAGTGAAGCAATCTGGAGTCCAAACTGAGGGACTGAGGCATGGGCTGAAACACTGAGCTTCCACCTTCCAAGAGACTTCAACAAACCCCTTTCACTTCCAAACAGCAATTCTGCATCTCTCCCTCTCAACAAATATTTAAGTGGTTTGTAATTTAAACTCTGGCACCAAAAATAGAACACGCACACACCCCTCAATTAAATAGGGCCTTTTATGTTAAATGAGAGCAGGGAGAAGGACAGGAAGGAAGATGAAGCAGAGCTCTGGAATCACGCTCCTAACAATCACTTTCAGGTTAGAGCAGTTGATTCATCACTGACACAAAATACATATCAAAATTTGAGAGAAAGGTTTAGTTACTAAAAAAAGCTCCTGAAAGCTCCCATCTCAGCTGCTAAACTAAAGCATTTATTTATTTATTTACTAATATTGTAACTTTTAAACTTCTCTAGTCAATCTTCCAGCACAGACAGAAGAAAACTTCCTAAAAACAAAAGGACAAATCCACCAAACCTTTCAGAATTTTAATGGATTTTTTTTCTGCAGAAGTCAGCTTTGAAACCAGGACAGAAATAAACAGATGGACACCTGTCTACTCCTACTAACACTTATACCTCGTTACCAACTGTCTTACAGAGAATGTTTGCTCCTGTTTGATAAATCCACAGCACAAAATCTTCTGGGAATACAGCAGAATTTAAAGTCTGCCCTGCTAGGCTCCCCAAACGTCTGACCCTTTATTTCACAGGAGGTAAAAAAAACCCTACGTACACCTAACTTAAAGAGCCTACCATGACTATATATCCAAGTACAGCACAGGCACCTACCCTGGAGCAAACAATAGTGCATAGTCTTAATGCTTCTCTTTCCTATTTCAGCTGCTGTTTGTAAAGGTGTCTAAACCACCTAAAGCCAAAATCACGCAAAAGGAAATCTGCAATAACTCAAGAGGTGGAAGTTAAATTACCCTGTATTTACTCTGATGCAGCTGATAACAGCATCTGATGCTTAAATTTAACTCAATTTGACTGGAGGTCTTGGAAGAGTGCTGGGGAACCAAACTGTAGCCAGTGCATTAACACGGCCCTCAGAGGCCTGGGGAGAACAGTCCTAGAAATACACCGCCATTACAAGGAAACAAGTACACTTTTTAAATAGCTCTCACTGTAGGTCTGATTATAGGCCTTACAAATTACAAAATTATCTAGGAAATGTGGTGTTCCCATCCATCTTCAGCAATTCATTTATTTTTTCCCACAATATGCTGACAATGGCTGGGACTTCTTGGTACATAATGACAACAGAAGACCTCTGTTTGTTTCCATAACTTTACTTTTATGGTGAAATCAGTGGAAACATAAAGGGATTTGACATATTTTTAAGTTTACTGCAAGTGAATCATTTTCAATCACAGTTTCACCATTTTTGGCCCCACTGCTTGCAATTGATTGTCCTAGAAAAATACTGCATGCAAGCTGAATGCCTTTAAAAAATACATATAACAAAATACGTAAGTTAGAATAACCACAGTTATTGTGAAAGATTGCCCAGGTATACTTTCATTTTCTGTATTCAGTTTATTTATACATAAACAAAACAAAAGGAGACAGACATGAATGTAAGCGATTGCAGAATCATTAAGTGGACCACAGTGGAAACAATGAAATGCATAATGTATACCTGGTTTCATATCCTAACATGTCCCATTCTTTAGAAGGTAAACAGATTGCCAAAATTTATAATAAAAGGAAAACTGTTTCCAACCTTCTCAATACTGAAATCTGCTCATGAGCTTCAATTACCACTTTAAAACATCAAACTGTCACAGATATGGTCCTTTCACTTTCCCCCATATGGAAATGTATTACCGAAACATTTTCCAAGGATCAAGAAAAAAAAAAAAAAAAAAGAAAAGATCTTGACCTGTGGGAAAAGGAACAGAGATTCCAGCCATCAAAATACCGAAAAGCACCTGTGGCTGTACCGAAATACAGAGACTTTCTCAGGAAGATGTGGAGAACTGAATTACCCTGAGAGCAATAGAAAGTGGCAAACTGGCGCCGCCCTCTGCTACCAAGACGGAATTACTCATTTTTCAGATACGATAAAAATGTAATTCTTACCCAATCTATCATACCCAATTTTCCATATTTATCTGCAGTCAGCCCACAGTCCCAGACTCTAGGTTATCATACTTCCAAGTAAGATTTTTTCTAATATGTCCCCCATGATGTTTAAGTAAATCATCCATAAGCATCCACAAAAACTGAATATCAACTTCTTCAAAATTACACTCCAAACTCTCCTCAGGAAGAAATCCTCTCCTACAAAGTCTTGACAACAGTTAAGCTACTAATGCCCTCTGATCACTGCTCTTGCTAAGACAATGTTATCTCTTTAGTTTGGTACACTGCAGGGTATCATGGAAGAAGCCGTGAACCACCCCCCATTTAGAACCAAGTTTTATTGTGTGTTATTAGAGCAGATAGCCCTCTCCAGATGTGGGCTGTATGCTGGGCTCTTACAGACAATGCACATATGAACAAAATATGAAAAAAGATTTAAAAACAGCTCCTCGGTGTACCCTGCAAAAGAACAGATTATTCATTTTGTAGAAATCTATTCTGACTGTATTCCATGAAAATAAACATGCTATTTGGAAAGCCATAGGATGTTTTTATATAAACATATCTTTTTCAAAGAAGCCTGTACATGCAAATGGCCAAGGAGGTTTCAATAGAGCTAGAAGATACTATAAATTGTAGTAAGTAAACCTGTTTGGAAAACAGAGCTTCTGTCTCATGAAGAATTTCCAAAATTGTTTGACATCAGCACATCACATCACATCAGCTGAAACATTAGGCTTGTTTAGCCTCTCCACCAAAGCTTTCCCAAAATACACTCCTAAAGCTCTACTTCTGGTCATGGCTCTGCTTACAGTCTGTGATGAAATTCTGAACAACTGCTTCAGAAATCCAGGTTGAAAAGCACAAGGTTAAACCTTTAACTGAATACCATGAGTACAGCCTAGGCCTTGGCCTGGCTCCTTGCAGACAGACGATCTATAATAAAATCACATTACTGACTGAACAAATTTTTGCAATGCCATGTATCAGTCTTTCTTAATTTAACTATGGTTTGCCTACAAAAAGAACTACTACAATATTTACATTTCTTGTTTGAGAGAAAACAACTAAATGCAGACATTAGAATCTGGCTCTGACATCAACCCCTAACATACTAACAAGTTGAGTTCCATCAACCACTAACAACTAACAAGTTGTTTCACGTGCTGGGTCTGGCTGGGAGAGCTAACTTTCTCCTTAGCAGTCCATGTGGTGCTGGGTTTTGGATTTGTGTCCCAAACGGTGTTGATAACACACCCCTGTTTGGCTGTCACTACACAGTACCCGTGCAGCATGGAGGTCTTATCTTTCTTCCCTGTTCTGCCTGCCCAGTGAGTCAGCTCGGCGTGGGCTAGAAGTCTGTAAGGGACAAAGACAGGATACCTGACCTGGACTGACCAAATAAATATTCTATAGCACATAATGTTACGTTCAGCAATAAAAAAAATGGGGCTGAAGGGCTCTGTTTTCCAAGGGGACCGGTGCATGGGGACTGGCTGGTCTGCTTGTGGGAGACTGCACCTTGCTCACAGCTGCAAGTGGCTGCTCATGCCCTGAAATCAACGTTCCCTTTTCCTAATTCAAATAGACGTTTCTCCACTTGGGCAGCCACACCTTTATACAAAATTCAGAACTAAGAAGCTTCAGACTTATTTTAATAAGCACCTTCTGTGAGGTACAAAATAGAAAGGCAAGTCTTAACAGACTGCGAGCAACTCTGAGGGTCAAGCTCTCACTTACTGCTACATGAAAATGACAGGCATAGAAGCTTCAGCGTTTGCACAACAAACTAAATATTCACAGGCAATCTCATTTTTCTTTTTACAGTTTACAAGTGGAATAAAAAAACCAGAAAGCTTACGGGCAAGCACGGCAAGTTTCACCAGGTTTCCTGACTGACCGCCGCTCGCTGAAAAGGAGCCAAACGTGACGGCTGCGAGGAGCGGCGACCCCCGGGCCTCAGCTCCGCAGGGGGATGGGGGCTGAGCGGACACACACAGGGCACTGCCCCCGCTTCTGCCTCAGAAGAAGCGGCGCTGCCCGGTGGCGGCTCCTGCTCCCCTCACGACCGCGGACGGCTCCTGCCTGCGGGGCGGCCCTCCGCCATCCCTGAGCCATCCCTGAGCCGGCCCTCGCCTTTCCCGCCGCCGGGCGCCAAGGTGACGGGGCCGGGCCGCCGCCTGCGCCCCAGCCGGCTGACACCTGGGTTAGCCGTCTCCCTGTGGTGCCCACAAATACCTCGGCAGCTCGGGCGCATCCAAAGTTCCCCCAATAACGCCGTGCTATGTGTAGTCTGGAATCTCCCGGGGGAAACCTGTCCGGGTACCACTAGCACCCACTGCTCCTCAGCATCACCGCTTGAGGTGCGATGAGGACTCAGAGGGGGCAGCTCTGAGGGTACCTGCTCCTCCCTACCTTGGCAGATCATTTCAACCTTGCCTTAACGCCTTTTCAATTTGACACAAAAATATCGTACAATAGAATAACAGAAATGGTTTTCTTAAAGTGCTTGAATTAGAACCACTGATTAAAAAAACAATCCTAAGTTTATTAAATATGTGATGAAATAGGGTAATCTTAAGACAGTTCTGACATTCTATCACAAAATTCCCTGTACTATGAGACTTTTTTTTTTTTTTTTTTTTTACAAAGCAGTGCAGGAAAATGAAATCCGTTCACTAGCGATCAAAATTTTGCACAGGAAGCTAACTAATAACTGGGCAGCACTTAGCTGTAAATCACTCTACATTAGAACTGTTCTCTTGGGGAATTTGCAGTACTGTGACTTAAATTTATCTAATTTCATAGCAGGAGGGACACCTGGAGCTCATCTAGTCCACTCCCTGCTCAAAACTAGCTGAGACAGCTGACAACTGTAAGGAGCTGGGTGCAGAGCTCAAGGTGTGCCCCCCCCCCCCCCTTTTTTCCTCTTTTTTTAAAGTTTGATTGATTATTTTTAGTGATACTCTTTACTGATCTTTGACCTGAGGAGCTCATGATCTGCTCTCTCCTGTAAGCAAAACTGGAAAAACAAAAAAAAAAAAAGGCAACCATCAGCATCTCTAATGTTCAGCTTTTTTTCCAAACAGCTACATGAAAAGATTAATTTGGCTGAAATAGGGAATTTTATTTTGTGCAATTCAGAAATGAAGAACTACATTTTCTAAACTCAATTGTTTCTGTGCTAGACGTGTAAAATTCAATTTTGCTGCAATCTTTCCATTTCACATTACAACATGCAGTGCAAGAATGATACATTATTTTACTTGAATGCCCAAGTTAATCATTTCTGAATAAATCAAGTACTATCAACTGCACAAGAGTACTGGTAACAGTTAACATTTTTTCAATTGGGAAGAAAAAAAAAAATCTCAGTACCCCACATCAAAAAAACATCAACTGGAACATAGTGGAGCCACAGTTGTTACCAAGTTCTTTAATTTATTTCCAAAACAAATTTTATTTATAGTTTTGCCTTACTGGACACTTGAGTGTATAATATAAATGGTACTAATGAATAAAAATACAATTCGAGATCAGTCAACATTTCAAAAAGTACAGTTGGCTATTTTTAAGAGATTATCACTTCAGTATAGAGTTTATCTAGACTAACACCAGCTCATATAATCTTAGATTTAACATTGCTTTCTTCCCTCTTCATTTTTAAACTGTCCAGTTTGATGAAATGTTGAGTAGGTTTGTTAAAAAAGAAAAAAAAAAAAAAAGCTTAGTCATAGCCTAACATCTTACTTTTCTTGGTACATAAACCAATACTACACATTTTTTCCTATATAAAACATTTATCTGTCACTAAAGTTATACTTAACTAATCAGTGCAAAAGCATCATCATAAACAAGCATAAACTCCATCATATGTATTTGTGTACAGAGGTGATTTTATCTTTTAAAATACTGCTATTAAATTAGAAAAATAAACTAGCAGTGACAATCACACTGTCAGCAGTGCAGTTTGCAAAACAGTGAAAAGTTACCTGTAATAATGTAGGAATAATTTGATGAATAATTTCTGCCATCTTCCCCCTATACAAAGAGTGTTATTGCCTATGTCTATAATTTGACATCTTTTGGAAATCTTTTCCTGTCACAACTCTTAAGATCCACTTCCAATTTCAAAGTATTTTCACCAAATAAGAACAATTTGTTCTGCTATATTGTTCCTGCTTTCCATAGGAGCTATAACATATGCTGAAATAATAAACAAGAAATAATTATCTAGGAAAACAGTAAATGCTAGTGACACAGTAGGACATAAACCTCAATATCATTACCAAGAAATTTGGAAATTCACTATTTTTTTTAATGTGCAAGAGGCATATAAATATTTTTCATAATCTGTTGCTGACATTTCAGTAAAATTTTTGATCAAATGACACCTCTCATACATTATGTCGAGAAAGTAAATCACCTAAACCACATATTGCAGCAGTTCAAAACTTGAGGTACAATATACTCCATCCTTAATTGGAACTTTTAAGTACTGAACACTTTAGCAAGGGAGTTGATCTACATAAGATTATTAACCTTTCAAATAAATAGTGCAAGTATAGCCACTTCTTACAATTTATCTGTCTTCTATTCACTTGCCCTTAAATACATCTGTAATATCTCCCTGAAAAAGTCAGCACAGTTGCACTACACTTCAGACTTTAAGAAAAGGGTAAGAAAACTTTAAAATACTGGTACAATAAAATATTGACCTATGTGTTGCTAGTGTGTTATAATTTCATCATGCATATATTTCATTTTCAGTATATTGTTTGACATTAAGAAATGCACCGTCGGTTTTGCTTTTCCCCCTTGTGATGCAGGAAGCTGTCAGCATCACCTTCTACCTATTTATTCTACCTGTTTTACCACTAAGATGGAAAACCCACGTGAATAGAGAGCTGGGAATTACAACTGCACTTCTGCCAAACACCTTCAGTTTGGGAACACTAAACAGAGGTCAGTAAGGGCATACAGGTATCTATATATTAAAGAACATCTGTATTTTGCATTTTGTTCACTGGATGCTGTTCCCAAAGAACTACACATAGAGGTAGCCTGCTTATTCCTACTGGTGTAATTTCAAAAGTTTTCAAAACCCCATTTTCACCAGTGGTAGGTTAATTTCTTTTCCTACTGATATTGTTTCCATTTGCTTTGACAAAGCCAGGATTTTACTAAGAATAAAGGCCTGAAGTGACCATGTATTTTCTATAACCAAAGATACAGGGGCTCCCTTAACATATAGGCAGTCCATTTTATGCATATGCATGTTTCTTATGAATTTCTCATAGTGAAAAAAATCACATTTAAATGAATAAATAAGTTTGCTGCAAGACTCACAGTATTTAAATAAATTTATAAATGGATTAGCTTGGGATATTGTCTCATCATTGCTCAAGAATTAACTCTAAAGAGTAGTTAAATGTTTTTGAAAATATTAAATGTAACTTCAAAGGTTTACATGTTTTGTAAACTTATTTCTGTGTTTACTTAATGGAGTGTTCAATTGAACACATACAGCTCCCCCTCCCAATACAGTTCAAGACAAAGTACTCTGCTTTTATTAGCGTATGTTGCTGTATGTTAGTCTACTACTCTTTAAGCATGCATTTGCAAATAACCATTTATTCTTAAAGAGACAAATGAAAAAAAAAACAAAAAAACAAACAAAAAACATGAGAGCTGTTCTTCATATGTTTAGCTCAGTAAAGAACATATGATTTTGACTTGAGATGTCTAAATTTCAAAGCTACCTAAAATAAATTTGTGCATATTCTTAAAAATGCTCCTTACTAAAAGTTTCTACATTACATGTGCACTGCAACTTTATTTTATTTTCTTGGCCTGCTTTTCAAAAGAAAAACAAGCCCCACACAGTTATTCAGCATAGGATCTGCTCTCTTTCAGCATTTTTGAAAGTCAGGATGCAGTTAAAGTGATTGTGCAGAGCAGGACGTTTCTGTTGCAGTATAAGCCAAGTGTTCATTTATGCCCAATAATGAGAAGACCCAGAAGTTTCACCACATCAATCAAAAGCTTTCACAAATCATAAAGGATTTCAAGGATAACACCAATTGACCAGGCCTGAGTTTCACAGCTGAAAGGGCAATATTGTCCATTTTCATTGGTCAGTTCTGGAAGCCCTTTCCAGGATGATCTGATAAAGGAAAAACAAAGAGCATTCTTGTTAGATTATACATTGAAATTAAAAGAATATTTCATTATAAAACTTTGAGGAGATTATCTCAGTATGAAACTAAAAACCATGACTAAAGGCCTCTTTTCCTATAGTCACAATATGTTATTTAATAACTAAGATTGGATTCAATTATTTTATCTGCAACTGGAAATTGTACTTTTTTGGGGGATGCCTCTCCTTCAAAGTAGATTCTCTTTTACTAATAATACCTGAACTTATAGTACCGGAATAATTCTCCTGTTTCCCATTCAGGCAGTTTTGCAACTTGAAAAAAGTAAGTGAACTTTGAGATAACTGGATGCTATTTGAGGGCCATAAAGTGAGTTCCTTTGTCTTAGAATACAATAAATTGTCTTAAAATTCTGAAACAGTCAGCCTAATTTTTTCACTTATAACATGTACAAATCGTAACAATATATTGCATAAACTTATCTGCCACATTTTTATTCTGTCACTACTAGCCCTGTAATTATTTTGTTTTGCAGGCTGTTTATAAATACTTTGGTTGTTTTTTTAAAAAACCAAATACACTCACTATTTTTTGCTGAAATTCGTTTTTTGTACAAAATTAGATTCCTAGTTTTTACACAAAATTTATTTTCCCCAGTCTTTACATAGGTAAGTAATTAGTAATTCTAAAAATCTATAAACAGCACGAGATCTCAGCTGTCCTTGAAACCTGACTCGAGATCTGCAATAGAATCTGCACTGAACTTTGTATGTAGAAAACAGGTGTTATTTATATTATAGACTTGAGACATTATAGATGTGATTTATATCATAGACTTCTATATCATATGATAATATTATATACTTTTATATGCAATTGGATAGTGGATACCACTAGTTACTGTATATTTTGAACCTATGTTAGCTGCTGTATTACCTTTCAAGGTGAACGTAGTGGCGAGAAAGCACATTCTTTATCATAACTACAGTTTTTGCATATATCTGTGGACCAATTAGCTTTGAGAAGTACAATTTGGCACGAAGAAAATATCCAATTGGCCACAGCCATTCCTAAGAAAAGGAAGATAAGAGAGGATTATAGCTGTCATTTTGAAAAATTGTCAGCACTTATTCTGAAGTGGAATAAACTGGCTCTTACAGGTCCTTGGTGATAATTAAAACCTCTGGCTACATTATAGTTGTCATTGTCAAGAGCATTATCATATACTCCACAGTACACCATATCACTGCAAGAAAAAAAAAAAAGAAATTATGTAAACAAAGCATTAACTAAAATAAGGCATAAATTAGAATGCAGAAATGAACAAAAAATTTGTCATAGCATTTACATTTGATGGTGGTTAGGTCAGGCAAGTCTCCATCAGGTTCTGCTTTTACATGACAATGGAATTCCAAATACTGTTTAAACTAGTGGGAAAACAGTTAAAATCTTGGAATGACTTATATTCATAATTTTGCCCTTATGTTTTTATTCAAACTGCAATGCATACACCGTATGCTTACACTGTATCCTACATAAGTAAACATTACAATGCAACTTTGATCTCTTATGATAGCGTATTTGACTTGCCTGCTATGTGGCATCCAAAACCACCTGCCACTTGTCTACATAAATAAAAGCAACTGCATGGACTTTTAGAACAGTAAAATACTTGCTCCTGAAGCATTTATTGCAGCCTTATTTTACAGGTATACGTGAGGATTTTAACAAAGGAAACATTACACCCATCCATTAAATAATCCATACTGGCATGTTTTAACACTTATTCTTATCTCTACTATACTTACTCTGGGTCTAAAGTTTTCATGCCTAATGGACCAAGTAGTTTTTCCTCTGCTATCTGCAGAGCTTTCCAAGCTCTCTCAGGTGTGAACAATTCAGGCGCCTAGTAAAATAACAATTTACTCAGTAAACTCTGCACATGTACACACACAGGACTATGTATATGAATGTAGAAGACCACAAAAGCCCTAGCTATCATATTACTGAATTAAAATACAGCTACTCTTACGGAACCTAGAAGTCAGAGTAAGCAAGATGACAAAAGCTATTTCACTGCTTTGGGCTTTATTTATTTTAAATACACTTGGAAAAGACTATTACTGAAGTTCTTTACAATGAAAATAAACAACCCCATGCTTTTCAGCTAATTTGAGGGGACTCCCCCCTCCTCATCCTAACCTAAAAAACAAACAAAAACCCACAAACACTTTGAAGACAGTGAACACTGCAAATTTATCCCCCAGTGATAAATTTGGACAGCCATTTCATATAGCTAAGTTCTGTAAAGGATATACTTTTAGTGGATATTTTAAGACAGATCAATATTAAAAGCAAGGAAAATAAAGCAAGCTTTGAAACTTTATCCTAAGCAATACATATTCCTGATATAACACCATGCAGACAGACCTTATAAGGCAAGTTAAATTCAATAATAAATAAAATAGTTTTAAGCAAAAATTCTTCCCCCTCATATACCTCACTTACCACAACCATTGCTATTGTAAAATTTGGTCTGAGTTGGTAATCACACCATGGACTTGAAGCTCCATAGCTGTCTTTATAAATTCCACGTTTGTGAACAAGATTTGGATGTTTTTCATTTGGATCTGCTGGATTCTCAGAGACAAAGAAGAGCCTTTCAAAGTGTGCTTGAATTTTTCTATCCCATTCATCATATGTGATAGTTTCCTCCTTTCCTGAAAGATATTACACGTGGATTTTATTTTCTGAAAACCGCCACAGTGGTAACAACAGAAGTGTGCTTATGCCTAGTTCTTTTTATTACAGTATTACTTATGATATTCCTACCACAAAGGTCATTGAAGCATTGCAAAAAGGGTATTATTTAGAAGTTGAATTATACTGCAGATCACCAACACCTGCACAACTTTTTACAAGACAAATTTTCTCATTTGCTGTAATTAGCTAAGAGTAAACAGTATGAGATACTATGATCTATGGTAACTAACTAATTGAATAAGTCTAAAATTTTTAATCAACGTTTTTCAGCGTGTTAACATGCCATCTCTTGCATCTAAAGATACTTAGGTAAGTTGCCAATATTTACAACACAGGATAAAAACAGATGTATCTTGTGTCATGTAATGAATGATGTGTTTCATTGTGATAAATGGATATCAGTGATATAATTATGAGAAATTGGATTTAGGCTCCAAAGTTCCTTTGAAATCCACTCCCTATTATACAGAATAAAGTATTTGACAGGTTGACCAGAGAACTTTGATTGTAATAAACTTTTGCAGTAACTAAAGATTTTACCTAAACTAGATTCTTTCCCAAGTTTTTCCATTTTTCCTCCTAAACCTTCTTGAATAGTTTTGATATTCATCCCTGATGTTACACTGCCACCAGCTCATTTCAGTTATATTTATATTCCAATCATAAAATTATGAGATATGTGTGTCTTTACCATGTCTTTTTATGGTGACTCCATGGAATGGAAACTCATTTTTCCTAGATAAATCCAGCAGCCAGCGAACAGTCGACTTGCACAAGCCAACAATTTCCACAGCAGAGCCATCTCTAAAATAATAATGGTAAATAAGTCCAAAAATTACTTTAAGAAGGTCATTAAGGATACAGATTGTTTTCAGTTACTTATTGAACTTTAAGGACAGATTATTCAGATACCTAAGTTTTCCTATTTTGTGTTGCAGCCCACATCATACCTGATTTTTTTTTTAAAGTTAATATTTTGCCTCAAAACTGTGTGCCATGGCTATCAAATATTGCCACATACATTCTCATCGTCTTCTCCAGACATTTTCCAGTATACAAGAATATTATTTCCAACATACGTGTTTTTTAAATTACTTTTTCCTCACTGTTATTAAGAAGGCCAAGAATCTGAAAACTTAAACTGACTTTTTTTAGTAAATAGTCACCAGTCATTCATAGCAACATCACTCAATTTCATAACTCTGCTATTAGCTTTGAATACAAATTTAGTGAAGAAAGTAAAAAGTGAAAAACAAAACAAACAAAACACAATTCAGGAAGACAAACAAGATGTCCAATGCTATCATCCAAATGGAAAAATAAAAAATCATTTAAATGCAACACCACTTATTACAGCCACAGTCTGTACATGATCTGAATGCTGAAAATTGGTCTGTGAAAATTAACAAAGTAGATCCTTGCATGGAAGACATGAATTAATCAAATGAAACAGAACACAAATCCTAGGTGATACTGGAAAGTTGAAAAGAAATTAGCTTGCCAAAAGCTTCTGTGATTCTGTGATTTATTAGTAAACAAAGGCATGCATTAGAGATATACTGATAGTTGCTAAGATTGCCATAAGAGCTTATGCTTTTTCTACAATACTGTCACTCCACAGAACTGTTTCCTTGAGGAAACCTGACATATTATCTCCTTTATGAAATAAGACAATTATATTTTACTGTTTGTAATCTAAGATGAAAATTTACAATCGCACAAGAAAAACTCAAACAAACAACAACCAACCAAAAACTGGGAGACTCCTGCACAGGACACTTAGCCTGTCATTGTATCTCATTTTCTGGCCTGCTTTAAATCAGACTGGCTAGGTTTGTAATTTGTTGCAGAAGCATACCACACTGCCACAGTATTTCTCCTTATCTTATATAGAACTTTGCCTTCAGCATCAAGCATGAAAATCAAATGGTTTATTTCACTAAAGAATACCCTAGTGCTGTAGGTTTGCAAGAAAAGAGCTAATTTTAAAAATGTTTTATTTTTACTTTAAGCTTAGATGTTGCAAATATTTTCGAATTCTAAATAAGAAATACTTATTGATAATGGTGTGATTTTAATATCTTTTATAATAAAAAGTTATTCATAATCAGTCTAAATAACATTTTTTCCAGTAATCTAGTATTGCAAGTATCCAATTTTTCCTGTTATGTTTTACTACTTGAATTTAAAACTTTCGCTCCTGGCATGGACCGAAGTCCATGAAGATGAGGTCTTCCCCTGCTAAAAAGAAACCTCTTTTCTCTAAATGAGCACAAATTAAAAACACAATTAGTACTTTAGCAGTCAAACAGAAGTTAGAAACATATAGAACACTGAGAGCACCTCTCAGATGTGTTAACAGAAGGCATAATTCTGGAGAAGAATTTCAGCTGAAAAAAAATCAGCCCCCCACAAAGGTTAGATTTTGTACCTCGGAGTAGCAGGAATTCCTCTGTTGCGAGCTCTGTCACTCTCCCCCATTTTATCCATCCAGGTGCCACAATTGAAACGGTTCCCTCCGAAGACAAAGCCAGTTTCATGGTCAACACCCGCTGTTACATTAAAACCTGCCAAGCAAGAATATCATGTACGAAGTCTGTATGTTAACCAGCACAAAACCCCAAATGCGTGCTGAGCCCAAACATCCTAAATAAATGAAAAACCTCCACACAAGAGATCTGAAGTGGGTTTCTGAAGGCAGCTATACTTTTTGAGTGAACTTTCAAAGACAAATTGCACCACAACATATGAACAGTTGCTGAAAGTAAACAAGCACTCTTAAAACATTAAATTTATCTTAAGTAATACAGTTTTAATAGCATTAAACACTGTTTGAAAAAATAAACTTAATAAATTGAGGAAAAGAATGTAATCTTCATCTTTTGAATTGCATAGCAAGTATGTTATATTTTTGTTACCTTCATCTCTCATGTTTTGATCTATCTGTGGACCGGCATTCCTTTCTCGGAAATTTATGCCTTCCATATGTCGTTGCATTGCTTCCTGTATTACTTCATAAAGTGGCTGATCCTAGATTGATTGCATGTTTGGGTGATAAGATAAAGGCAAAATAAAAAAGTACTAGAAAGGCTCTATCTACTATGCCAATAGTAGCAATTCTTAGCCTCTAGTTTATTAGAATTCGAAAGAAAAGCATCTAGCATTTTCAATAGCGTCTTTATCAATGGGACATATTTTATATTTTTTTTTAGTATTATACAATTATTAATATAAACATTTTTTCAAGACTGAAAGCAAAGACAAATTTAGAAGTAAAGCTGATGGATTTTTTCTTTCTTCATCCCCAGTTCCACCCCACACTTTTCTAATCAAGTAATGCAGATGTAATAAGAAGTGCCTGAAATATGTAGTTCTTGCACTGTAATCATCTTTCACCATAGAAAAACAAATAGTGCCTGGTTCCTGTAGACAGAAAAATTGCATCCTGTCATTAAAAACTATAGCTGTGTTCAAGACTTGTAAATCAGAAGTCATCTTTACCACACTGCCTGCAGGTTGAGGAGAAGAGTCATCTCTTGGGTACATCCTAGAAACAGGACATCTGAGAATGTCTAATCCATTTGGAACAATTTTACAGTAGTCCTGGATACACTGAAGCCACCACCATACAGCATCACGACAGTTGTATCTGGCATGTGTCCCCTGGCCGAGCAGGTTGGGAATGAGACCATGTCTTAAAGTCCCACCAAATGCTAAAATTATGTTTCTAGAACAAATAAAACAGTCTTGATTAAGTTAGTTTCAGGCAATTATTTAGCCAAATATTAATTACAAAATGTATAGGTTTATCTAAATAGCAAAGTAAGTCAAAGAGAAAAATAGGATCTTAAATACAGATTTGTAGTTTCCAACAGCAAGATTGTGGCATGACTTCACTTAAATTCTGCACTAGCACAAAAACTTCTTTTACAATAAAAATTCATCTATTATTCTACAAATACCTCAATATGAATAAATTTACATACGTTTGTTTTTATGAAACATACAACATTGCTAATACAGTAAAGGCAATTTCATTTTTCATACGTTGTGATATTGACCCTAAACCCAAATCCCACTGAGGTCAGAGGAAAGGTTTTTACTGATGTTTCTTGTATCCTTTCTGATGGGGGTGGACGGGGAGGGAGGGCAGGAGCAGATGACGATTTTCTGTTAAAATACAGAGAGGTGCCAGCAACTGAGATGTTGAGAATTTTCATTTGAGAACCTTTGCACATACCTTGCAGAAAACATGGACTCCAACTCGTTTTAAAAGGGAATATAAACATACTAGTAGACCGCAGATATTACTGTATGAGTAAGGTAGCAAGTTAGCTGGCCAAATATACAAATGCATAAAAAAATGCTAATTTAAACAAACTAACTTTTATGTTCGTGTCTTGTGGAAAGCTACACCAGCTCAGTAAGTCTGGCTTATATCTGACTCATTTATCAGACTAAACATTAGCATATCATAGACAGATATCAGATTGTAACAATCCACAGTTAGCTGATTTCTAGTATTAATAGAGTAATATTAGCAGTCACCAAAAAATCATGATAGACCTTCATACCTTTCTGATCAAAACAGAAATCCCTTGCTACTTCAAGTTCTTAAATAAATAATTTTCAAATTATTGCTCAGTAACAATGACAGAAGTATACTTAAAATAATCACTTTGTTTAAGGACAAGCAGTAGTGTTACATGGGCTAAAACTCCCTTATCTATACAGAACTGGAATATCCTATCAATGTTAAGAAAACAAAAGCGATATAAGGAGTATTTTTCATTCCATGTAAAAAGAACTCACAAATCCATCTAGGACCGTTAAAGTTTTATATTGTACCTCAACTATTTCTAACAGGTTGCATGTTCTTCCAGGTTTTAAGAGCAAGAGCATGCCTTTTTCCTAACTATCTGAAAAACTACTTCAAGCAATACTAAGAACTAAGAATCAGTCAACTCTTACCTTGCTTCTAGATAACGCCCTGTAACTAACATTAGACCTCTCAGTGCAATAAAGGTATCCCTTCCCCAAGAGCGAAAAATTCCTGAAGAAAAGTGAGGTAAACCTAAAAAGAAATGTCATTGATGAATTCATTTATTGATATGGCAGAAATCTCCAAGCACAAATGTATGTACAAACTAAACAGAAGTAAAAACATATTTGCATGCTTAATTATCTTTTTTTTCCTGAAATAAAAACTCATTTTAGAACAATTAACTTCTCGAATTTCTAAATCATGCAACAGACTACGCGTGTCAGTAACAGTCATGTTTTTCACTTTTAATTTTTTTTTGATTAAGGCACTTTGTAATGTAACCACATCACCCTTTAATAATAGTAAAAAAAAAAACTCATAACTCCTACCGCTCTCCCTCCCTCCTCCCCCCCCCCCAAAAAAAACACAACACAGAAAGAAAAGGAACAAACAAAAAGCCAGAAGTATGACAATATATATAATGCTTTGCTTGCAAGAGTTTATGTATGAAAGCCATGCTATCTCGGTATCATAAAAGGAATGACTGGAGAGCTATGAATTTCTTCAGCCTTATAATACTCTTAGCCACTATAAAAGGAATCCCACTCCTCTTTTCTAGCAGCTTACAGAGCTACATCTTACTGCAGACATTATGACACGCAATTTTATGCTTTAACAGCAAGACTCATTCTTAATAATTACAACAGTAAAATCCATTCTTGTCTTTTCTTCTATTTATTATCTTTCCAGTCTAACGAACAAAAAATTCCGTAATAAAGGCTCAAAACAATAGTCTGTTGTGCATGCTTGCTTGAACTAAATTGTAGCTTCTATTACTTACTTAGTCAAAGCATTTGCTAATGCTCAGATATGACGCCCATACCTCTCTAATTTTATAGAATATGGCAATAAGCAACTTGAGAATGACAATCTATTCAAGAGTTAAAAATTTCACAGACTCAACTATGTGAAGGGAATATTTAAAATGAAGCCCTTTCGTATAATTAATCTTTATGACTAAATTAAGGGAACAGTGCTTGTCTGTGCTTCTAGGCAACACTAAAACAGGCAAATGGAATGTTACAAGAAACCAGAAACTAAAAGCAGTAAAATTCCATGAGAGAAGGACAGACAGCAGAAAAAAGGGAAGAAAAAAAAAAAAAAAAGACAGACAGACAGAGGCCATAGAACCTGTAGATGCTAAAGGTTTCTATAGTTTCAAAAAAAGGAATGGACCAACTTAGGGAAAAATAAATCCATTCTAAGTCACTAAACACAGAAGATAATACTTTCGATGTAGGAAAGTGCCAAGTTCAAAGATTGCCAGATGCTGGCAGAACATTTGGAGGAATAAATACTGTTTGCTGACTGTGTTTATGTTCTTTCCTAAGCAGCTATTGTTGCCCCTTTCAGGGACATGTCCAGACCAGAGGTTCTTCTGGTCCACTAATGGTTCTTACATTTTTCTGAAAACTTGTAAACAATAAATACACACTTAGACTCCATTACAATTCACTTCTAAAATTCACATTTAAAAACAAACTAAAACCTATTATGGGAAGTATATATTTATCTTATTTCTTTTGGAAAGAAATAGAATATACTTGTAGATCTCCATGCAGGGTAAAATTGGATATAGTTAAAAATGTCTCTAAATAAAATATTTACAAGCTTTTTTTCCAAGAGCAAAACCAAAATGGTTGTTCCCAAAAGCACTGCTAGATGAAACTGCCATATTTTTAAACAGTCAAACCTTTATCTTAAACAGAAGTTAAAACACAGTGGAGAAGTGAACAAAAAAGCTACCTACATTTTACACATGGATGCTGACATTTAGATCCCAAGCATAGTGGAGAAAACTTTAATAGTTTTTCAAAGCAATTTAACTGTTTTGTGAGTTGTTTTTTTTTAATGTTGTCTTCACTTACCAGCTGCCAAAGAAACACAACACTGTTCTTTCTCATTTGTAATCTCATTCAGTCTATAGGGAACATCATGTAAGGAAGGAGACAGATCGGGCAAACATGAGTATTTTCCTATCCCACACATCTGGACTGAGCCCAAGGAAAGGTGTTTAACAAATGTTGATCCGTTCTGCACAAAGCTGTAATTCAACATAATTAAAAAAAAAAAAAAAAAAAATTACCCCTTTGCATTCAGCAATAGCAGTCTATGAAGTGTACCATTTTTCATTTACAGAAAAGTATTATGCATAATAAACAGGATGGACTAACAGAATGAGTTATTCTGAGTATTATGCATTAATTTTGCACATAAGCTTTATTTTGTATATCACTCTTTCTTGCAAAATAGGTGCCCAAAATTAGCCTTACATTTTTAATGTATTAATGCCAATGGGAATGTTTATGCTTTGCATACTTTTAGGGAAGATGGCAAAATAGTGAAATTGGTTTACTTTATTTGATGCCTACACACAGATCCAAGACCTCAGAAGTATAAGAAAGCAAAAATATTTTATCATTTTTTTCTTTAAATAAAAGCTTGTAAAACCTAGTCATCATTTTTAAAGACACATTTGTATATATATAAATTTATATATATATTCATGTAAAAATAAATCATTAAATCATTTAGCACATTGTCTAAAAATAATGAAACTTGAATTCTTGACTAGTTCATCTCCAAGTATTCATAAAATATACTATGTTCCACATGCTATCACATCCATACCAAATTCTATGCCCATTTTAACATCTTTATTTTTACAAAATAATGGTGATTTGGAATACTTATAGCTAGAATAAAGCCTCTATTAAATCAACCTTCTTTCCCTTTCCAAGAAATGACATTGAAGTTCAAACAATTTCCAGAAGTAAGCAAAGTACTTAGATATGAAGGATAATTAAAGGTCTTATAAAAAGGTCTTATAAAAGAAACTGTCCTGATTTCAGCTAGGATAGAGTTAATTTTCCTCCTAGTGGCTGGTACTGCGCTGTGTTTTTTATTTAGGTTGAACAAAGCATCAACAACAAGTACAATCTGGTATTTTCTTTTTCCTCCGAACTTTAAGGAAGCATTGCAGTTTCACTACGATCGTAGCAAGAAAGTTTCTGAAGCATTGCAGGGAAATTCTGGCCTAATGTTTCATCCCCTACACGATGCCAGCAGTAGTTATAAATTCAAATCCAGGACAGACATCTGAACTCTCAAACTTCCAAGCCACTGCTATTAGAAGATTGATTTTCACTAC
The DNA here is from genome assembly GCF_040182565.1 of Anser cygnoides. Classification (NCBI taxonomy): domain Eukaryota; kingdom Metazoa; phylum Chordata; class Aves; order Anseriformes; family Anatidae; genus Anser; species Anser cygnoides. The sequence continues at coordinate 4,117,369 of NC_089880.1, read as the reverse complement.
CAATTTCACCATTTTCCATTGGATAGCACAAATATGAAAATATTCTAATGACGTTCTCCAACAGATAAAACATAAAAGGTGCAATTTATAGATAACTCTACATATCTGACATGCCAAGCATACCTAGACATCTGATGCCATCCCACATCCAGAAGCGTTGTGTATGCACCCACTAATATGGCATCAAAGTAACATGGGATAAGGTAACGTGGAATTTTCTTTAAATAGGTAAACATGGCCTTCAACCATTTACCAACCTATTAAAATATAATATTATTAGAAGCTGATAACACTTGATAACAATGGGATTCAAAACCAGTGCTTTTAAGATCCATCTAGTTAAAATATTTATCACAGATTTTGAACAGATTATATTATATACCCAAATTATGCTTGTCCATCACACAGATGATGTTATTGCCAGTTACTAGTATCACCACTACCACGCAACCATTCATATTCAAGCAGCATTCCGTGCTAGATATTTGTAGCAGAATTGCTGTATCCCCCTGCTCCAAAACTTCAGCCAAACTCTAAGAATGGTAGGGAAAAATGTTATATTGTTCAATGACAAATGGGCAAGACCAGCAACTACGGAACAAAATTATTTCTTGCAAATAGTACATTTTCACAATTAAGTTTTTAAAACTAAGAAGCAAAGGGAAGATGCAACTCAGAAGCTGTCACTATGACCCGAGTGTGGGAAGGAGGTTTCTCATTGATTAAAAAAAGACAAGACTGAAGAGATGAAGCTTGAGACAAGGGAGTGAAAAATTATTGAAGACTGAATAATGTGTGGCCACTAGTGCAAATGGCTGCTGATCTGGGTCTGTGACTTAAGATTCTTGAGCTCCACCATCTTCATTTCATGGCAAAGTAGCTGACACCTGAAAGTATTTATTTTCTTTCCTTCCCGTATTGTTAAAGTAGAACATGACAAACTACTATAAAGTCACTGCCACTAAAGATTGAAAACCTGCAGAAGAAGACTGTATAGATGGTGAAGTACATGTCATTGTATTACATATAACGCTATACTTTTAACCTAGAAATTAGAGGGAAAATTACCTATGTAAACACTGAAATTGTAAAATTTAGTTTCACGTGACTTTGATATAGCTATTGCTACTTCATATTTTCTGCAGAACAGAAAGAAACACTGCAAATTAAGAACTCAAAAAAAAAAAATATGCAGACAAAATAAGCAACAATCTTGAAAGAGCACCGAGACTGGCTACTATCAGACTAACTTGCTTTCATCAAGCTCCCATGACTGAAGTCAGAGCCATCATTTACTTCAGTACAACATTCAACAGCTTTATCCTTTCTTCTGCTTTATATCAGTACACTTGGCTTCAGGACCAAAGCAAAGTAAGAATGTTACACTCTTTCTTATTAAATTCATCCCCTTGGTTACCCAAATCATGTCTTTCTCTTGTGAAATGAATAAAGCAATTGCCTTGTAGGAAAGTGAAGGACTGAGTTATAAGACAGGTAACTTGAATCTTCATAAATCATTGAATGGTTTGGGTTAGAAGGGACCTTAAGGATCATCTAGTTCCAACCCCCCACCATGAGGGGTTCCAACTCCCCTTCCACTGAACCAGGTCGCTCAAAGCCCCATCCAGTCTGTCTTTAAACACTGCCAGGGATGGGGCAAATCCCATTTTCTCAGCGCCTGGCTGTGCAATCTTACTGTAACTGTATCACAATCATGTATGCCTCAGTGGTATTTAGGCCCTCTTTTAAAAGTAGTCACTTAAAAAGATGGTTACTTCATTTTCATTTGAGTGAAATGTAGTAAACAGAAGGAACCCTTCAGGCCCTAAATATTTTCCATCTCCCTTTTGCAACCTACTCTTAAATTGGATTGAGAAGAGGGAAGAAAAACATATTAATGGTTTAATCTTCTAGAAGAAATTGCCTCAACACTAAATACTTTAGATACAGACAGAACTTAAAAACATTGTAATAATTGAAAAAGAAGCAAAGCAGTCATTTGAAATCCCCAAGTCACCAAATATATATTTTCACTCACTTCTGAACAGGCTCCAGCACGTGAAATCAGACGATTGCTGACATAATCAATCATCCAATCTCCAGATCTTAAATTATCACAAAACGGGTGGCCCAAATCATTCTTTGGTCTAATGTCTGCCATTACTGACATTAACCCTGAAGATACAAACCCAATTCAGTATTAAAGGACACATGATTACCCAGAGGAAAAGCTACAGTGCAACAGATATATTAACTGGCTTTAACTATAATACTTTTCTTCACCTGCAGTGTGTTAGGATACAACTCGCAGCTTCCTTAGAGTACATCCCAGACAGTCACAAAACCCACTGCGGAATAAGTAGCATGATGGAATTCATATGTCTGATAAATTAATGATGCTCCCCAGTTACCTGGTAATGCATATGGTTTAATAAATATTACTTCTCTCATTAACTTCACATTATACGCGTTTTCCTTTTTTTTTTTTTTTTTTAAATGACAGAGCACTGGTGTTAAAACATATATTGAAATTAATTATGCAACCCCCACAGTATTAGAAAAAGACGTTCTTGTTTAATTATGTTGTGATGATTTGATTTCCTGGGGTATAACACCGATTAGCATGGTCAAGCAGAAACAACATACTGTTTTTTATCCAAGCAGTAGCACTAGCCATTAAACAGTACTAAGGTATGATCTAGATTGAGCTGCTCTATTTTGCCCTTTCCATGACAGAAAAATGTAATGCTGAAACTATTACCTTGGAGGCCTGCATACTTCAGTGGTGACCAGTTTGGTATATTATAACAACCTCCACCATCTTCTTGTTCTTCTGCCTCACACCTATACAGCACTTGATTTAGATCAGCCAAACTTAGTTTAGAGGCAATTCTGAAATAAAGATGAAAAAATACAAACCCGAAAACAACATTTGCATGGAAATACAGAGAGGATTTTACAAACAATTCTAGTTGCAGACTTGCATTAAAACAATTAAATACATAAAACTCCCTCACCACTTAACCTAGAAAATTAAGAGTCTGAATTTTCATATGTTCTGAGTAGTGCTGCTCAGATGTTTCTGAGTCTATTTAGAAATACCATATTAAGAGATTAAGCACAAACCCTGTAACAATCATACCCCAACGCTGACAAGCACTCCATGTTAGGAAGTCTACTTTAAGCAGCAGTTACACTGAACATGAACAAAAGAGCCTGGGAACCTTTTAAGTATTAACCCTGTTTAGTCTTATACATATAAAAAGAGTATCTCAGAATTTTTATAACAATCTGACGATCCAAATCTGTCTATAGAAACAACAACAACAACAAATCCTTCTTTTAAATGTACAGATCTTTGCTCTTACTGTGTCTTTCTCAGTTCTACTTCAGAAACCTAAAGAATACTTACGAAGAAAACAGTGTTTTTAATATGGGTGCTGAATGATCATCGGGAAGACTTCCAGATTTAAAATGAGGACTGAACTGGATCAGATGACTACGGAGTACACCAACAGCTTCTTGTGCCTTTGGATCAAGACTAACTCTGAAATACGAATGCATAATTTGTAGGAATGTAGCACTTAAAATAACTCTTCCTAAGTCTCAAAACAAAGAATCCTATCATTCTATTTTAACTAACACAGCTATTTGGCAATTATCATAACGTACCTGAATACTATTACACTTCCTGGTGTTAAATTTTCAAATTCTATTTCTTGAACAAATTCATTTGGCCCTTTTATGGCAGTTCCAGCTTGCTTTATAATTTTACTGTCTTTAATCTTAGAAGAGAAAACATATTTGCAACTGAAATTCAATGTATTTTCTAATATAAAACATCACAAATGACAAAATATTACATCAGAACATGGGTGAATAAGGCTAATTACCTGAATGTGCTCTCTGAGTTCCACTGTGAAGTTAGGCAATCCATTTATAAAACGTTCATCTTTTTTGTAAGGATTAGTATTTCTCTCAATAGTTCTAGCCTCAAGTACTACTTCTTCAATTTTCCCTAAGAAAAGTTAAATTATGTTGTAGCTGTTAATAGAGATTCTTTTGCAAACGTGAAGCAAATCCTAAAACTAAAGAAATAACAATGTAAAATGCAACTCAGTTGTACAACTGAAGAATAACAAGGTGACAAAACATGTGGGTAAGTGCTATAAACATTCCATAAGCATTCATTACACATTCATCATCTGGGTTGTATTTAAAACTGCAATTTTGTTATTTTATAATAAATTAACCATGAAATCAATCACCAGTTAGAGCCTGCTTTTTACTGATCAGCTCTAGCTAGTTTGTTTCGAGTTAGTTTCCTTCTTATCTTTTAGGAGACTTTGTATTAGACTAGTTTCTAAACTGCAGATACAAATAGTGTATTTTCAGAGTGTAAAAACTTATATTAATATTCAAATAATTTCCTCTGTTCTCTAAATAATCTAAACTAAGGTGTACAAGTCCTGTGGACACTTGTGCATGGTCTTCACATACAAATGTGACTGACTTAAACACAGACACACATACAGACCTGGATAACACAAAAAGCCAGTATGGAAAGCTGCTCTTCAGAAATATGGCAGAGGTAAGATGTATTCTTTGCTGCTATTAAGCTGCAAATACCTTGTATATTTAATCAATTATCACCTATGTTTATATTAGCTTTTGCAGTCCAATGTTGTTTCTTATTGAAATGTATTTTAAACCCACAAAAAATAGTTGTAAATAAGAAAGGTAAATAGCAGTGACATCCACAAAGATGATGAGATTTTTTTTTTAAATCAGTAACACTTTACAAATAGCAATTTCCTCCCCTTACCCTGTAAAACTAATCACCTTCCTCTGTTAACTAGTTCTTACCATTTCACAAACACATGTACATGGCAAACTTACAGCAGAAAGTGTACTCAATAAGAATGCCTTTGAAAACCTTAAGCAAGTTTCTTACTGTGTAACCACTTTTGGGGCATACATGTTAGTACATACATAAGAAATGTTACATACTGAAAATTCTCATATTGATTTCACACACTCAAGGTTGGAAAATATGGAATTGGAATGACTTGATTTTTATGTACACCTGTCATCCCTTGAAAAGAGATCTGATTACCTGGGATACACATTTCAGGTACTTCTTTACTGTAGAAAGAAGTCTTCGGATCCCTGAAAGCAGTTCTACTTACAGCCACAACAGACTGGTGTGTGTTAGGGCAGTGTCTTGTCACTGCCACTATATCTTCATCAACTTGATCTACATACACCTAGAAAAGGTTTACCATTACAACTGTGCTCACTCAGACTATAAACATAGAAAAATCACAATGTTACCCTCATATCTTGCCTGTTTAAAGCCTTTAGCCCCCAGCTCCTGATGCAGCCTGTTTATGGCCAGCCTTCCTGCTAGAATTCCTGTTTGGAAATTAACTTCACCAGAAGTCAGGTGTGCTGCTGGATTCCATGTTGCATAAAATCTCTCTTCAGATACTACAGATATCTGTAAAGATATTAAGATTTTAGCAAATATCAGCCACTCTGAAAAAAGAACTGGAGGTTCCAACTATGTAATGAAATTGGATGATCTTAAGTAATGCTAGCTAGTAAACTGCTTGGTAACCAAAAAACAAAACAAAAAAAACACCAAACCCACCATCAAATACAACACCACCACCACAAAACCAACCAAAATAACTCCTCCCCCACCCTCCCCCCCGAATATTAAAAAACATATCATAGGGCAAGAATCAAGTAATTTTGGAATTAAACTGTAAACACAGACCTGGTGTGGTACAAGTTCATCATAACCTTTGGTGCTTCCTGTAGCACAGCATGCCATGGAAACAATCATTGCACTGGGAAGAGCATCATATGCAGATCGGTGCTAGGTTAAAAAATAAATAGGTAGAAAATGAATTAAATCCATAATTCATCCCTCCCAATTCACCATATGTAAAATATACTCAGTTTAACAGAGGAAACAACTGCTGATCATAATTTTCTTGATCACAATAGATTTACTGAAAAAAGTTACTACAAATGCAGTACAAAAGCAACTTAAGAGTACCCCTCAAAAACCCACTCCAGTTCACACTGCTGTCTTTCTCATCCTCTCCTGTAAAACAGGAGCTTCGGAGAACAGATGAACAATAAGAGACAGAACTGCTTACGCAGCTGGAATGAAAAAGTCAAAAAAGCTCATTAAATAGCTTTGTAAAACTTTTCCCTTAAAGGACAAAGCCTTGAAATTCGGTGGAACTTGTTATAAAATGTTATTCATTGGATAAAACTTGATCTGAAACAGTGTTTTTCCTACATATCACCCAGAAAAAAAAAAAAAAAAAAAAAAAGCATCCAGTCTGCATCAAGCCCTCCCATGGTTCAGAAACATCAATTTAAAAAAGATTAAACATAAACTTTGGTTTCCAGTTTAAATGCTCACCTGAATCGGACACTCATTATCATGTGTAATATCCATGAACAGTGCATGAGCAATAGCTGGCATCAGAGGTCTCAAACGTGGCTGAACAAAAGAGCCAACAGGTTCACCTCCAAAACGATAAACTAACCTTCCCTCCTCATGACTATTATAAGCTGTCATTGCCTCTAAAGAAGAAAATAGGTAAGTGTTTGCATAAGAATAACTCTCATATACTACAGCACGAACAGAGATGTTAATGCAGCATTTTACATTTGTTATTTTGGTGTGTTCAATCATTAAAAAAAAATATCACAGTAAAACTTGATTCTCCAATGTAGATACCCAACTCTGAAATATTCCGTTTGCTATAATATGGGAAGGTAGGGAAGGGAGGAAAAAAAAGCAAAAATCTGCAATGGTTTCCCCCGCGGACTTAAGAAATTCATGCAACAAAAATCAGACACGATGCAGCACTTGCATAGCAGAGCTGTGCTACAGCTTTTTCTTCTCTCGCTAGAATACAAGTGAAATATTTAACCTTCTGTAAATTAATGTAGGACGTATTCTCTTGATTTACAGCTAGTACTGCATTTTTTGCTGAGTATCAGAAAGCCACAATACAAGAACTGTGCTTCTTATTACATTGAGTATGAAATTAAAAGTGCATAATTCAGAAGCAAACATTTCTTTGGAAAAAGTACATCCTCTATAATCTCTGGTTGGAAAGACACCACATATACAGCAAGCCTACCTCTTATTAAGGAGGTAACACCCAGCCTATTCACAAAGATATTGTCCAGCTCCTCATTTCCTGTGAACAGCTCAGCCACTACAAACAAATCTGCTTGCAATTTTCTAGCTGTGTCCAGCATGTACTGCAAAAAGCACAGCCAAAAAAGCCACAGAAAAGGGAAAGGTAAACACAAAAGTGGACAAGTTTCAAAGCTAGGCAGGGATTGACAATAGGAAAATGCCATGCAGCAAGGACAAATAGCCAAAATTAAGGAATTAAAAAAAAAGTTGAGTTACAGACGATGACACAAACATAAGCAAAAATCAAGAATTAGGATACGACATAGAAATTAAATACAACACAAAGAAAAGATAATTGCATAAGCAAAGAACATAAATATGTAAGGAAAAAAAGCATACCAATGTTAGTGTCATATTAAAAACTCTGAACCATACATGACAATCCTTTATAACTTTCAACTGCTTATTGTACCTCTAATCAGGCTGGTAATTCCCAGGCGGTTGACAAAAACATTGTCAATGTACTCACTGCCCGTGAAGAGTTCAGCTATCACATAAAGATTAGGTCTGACTGATCTGGCTGTTGCTAGCATCTCCTATAGATCATAATACATATTTAATGATATTTAATGGAAGTCATCCATTTTCAGCTATATATGCAATTTTTGTTGTGAATCTTAACCAAACATAAATGACTTCTTAACACATGCAGTTCATAAAAATTATTACTAACAGGTAGCATTCATAAAATTATGTTTTTATTTTATAGAGATCTGTAGATTATCTGAATAATTCTAGAAAATCTTCTGAAGATTTTAAGCTAATTAACTTTGTTTTTAAACAAAAATTTGACTCAAAATGCAAGAACAAAAGGTTGGATAAGAGAGATATCTGTTAAAATAAGATATTATTTCAGGACTTTGGTTAAAGCCTTTGAGGTTACCATTCAAAAAATAGTAACAAGTGAAAGAATGGCAGAAGCTTTGAAAATGGCTGCATTTAAGAGTCACTTACAGCTTTGGTGCGGATGCATAAACTGATTTAAGAGAGCTCGTCACAGATTTAGGGAAGCTCTGTACCCAAGCTAGGACTTTGCACAGCTCAAATCTATATAAAGATATTTTACTAATTAAGTACAATTTCAGGATGTAGTCAGCTGGGAACTTATTGGGAAACAATAAGTGATAAATGTTAGCAATAATCCTGACTGACTGAACTTTTTGTAGGTGTTCTTTACCAACTTTTAAATTCTGGAATGTAAAACGCTTTCTGTTTATTTCATCAACAGCAAAACATACAGGAAAGTATCAGTGTTTGTTTGCCATCCAGGTCTTGGAAATGACCAAGTCTAGAACTGACATACTAGATACTGGCAGTGACTGCACTTCAGTCCACAGATACACGATGGAAAAGTTACCCATGCCCATCAGTGTCTACAGGATCTCAGCTGAAATGGAGAATGGAGACATACAATAGCTATACCATTTTGCTAACTGTTCAAAGTAGCTGAAATCATATCTAAACATTGCCAGTCAAGAAACTTTATCAAGAAAATTCATTCACTCAGCCATGCAGATTCTACAGATTTTGTAGAAGCAGTGCAGAACTTATTTCACAGTCAGAAACTGCTTTATCATAAATGTGTTTAATTTTGCGTACCTCAGCTACATGAATAGGCGTTGAGTGACAGTTGTCAAGACGAATGCCATGGAAATATTTGGCAGTGATTTCAGTGTATTTTTTCATATGTGCCCAGAGGTATGGGCAGTCTTCAGGTTTGTTCCCATAACGCAGTTTCACACTGTCTCCCCAGCAAATAAGCTCCCTTCTCAAGTAAACATTTGAACCTGTAAGGGAAAAAAATCACTATAATAGAGCTATAGAACAGAATGTGGACCAAAATGAAGATATGCAATTCGTTTTCTACTTCTTAAGAGTAGGAGAATGCTGTGATGATGAGTAAAAATTCTAACAGTAACAGTATCAACCCAAAATCTATATACTTTATACTGATGTATAATTTCAGACTACTCCAAGGAAATATGAATAGTGCACACCTAAAGAAAGCAAATTTTTATGTCCATGTAGCTATGCTGCTACTAGGGTAGAACCAGTTGCATTTGTTTTTCCAGTTACTATACTTGTGCCTTTACATACCATCTTTTCATGCTGCTTTATGGCACACAATATTCCAGCTGAGACTACAAATGTGGAACACAAGTACACAGCATTCAAGAAGCCACAGACCAATTAAGAGAGAAAACTCAGTAATGGAATTTAGATAAAGTAACTAAAATCAGTGACCTAAGGAATGAAAAACTGTGCCCAGGCAACTCAACAAAAGCACCTATGAAATATTTTTAACTTTCTCTATGTGAAGGGGAAATACAACAACAACAAGGCATTGAAATGTCTGCAGATTATTTTGCAAACATAAGGCATTTGCCAACACATATCACTCTGAATTACCAAACAGATTAGCTTCTAAAGCAGACTCAGCAAAACTCTTGGATGGATGTTTTTAATTACAATTAAACTGGCCTTTGTTTGATTCAGTTTACAAAGCAAGTTGGAAAACAAGACTTGCCAGCCTTGTTTTTACTGGATATCAGTACTGTCCTCAGAATAGTTAGAATGTAATATTTTACTGCATGGCAAATTCACACCCTATCTTACCTTCACAAGCAATCCACATACTTAAGTGGATTAATTTTCTTGACCATGCCTGCATACACAAGTGTTATGAATCACATAGTGAAGGTGTCCCTAATGCAGGGCCGACAAATATCTAGAGCAAACTTAGATGTCTACCTTCAGGGAGAAACAGATCACTGTTAGCAGTTAGCTTTTAACACTAACATCAATATATTCAGCTCAGTCATTAGCAACCCTTCCCCTTTGTGAGCATAAGAATGGGCCTTTCTATTCTGATGCAGAATACACGCTACAAAGAATAGAAAAATAGATCAGTTTGGTCTCTGTGGAGAAAGACAGCTTTGTCCTCAACTGGAACTGAAGCTTGACATAGCATAAAATACTATCTAATCTCATTCTGCCCCCCCCCAAAAAAAACTATTTTTTTTTTTTTTAAGTACTAAGACAAATTGAAAAAAAAGAATTAAACCCCAGAGAGTAACTCTGCAATATTTGACTATTACTTTGAAAACTCTCAACACACTCCTTCTGCCCTGAAAAGAATCCAACAAAAAATTGGATTGGATAGGTAATCTTTATTCAAGTTCAAATGTATTTGAGGGTTTTGAAGAAAGCACACACTCTCATTACCAAAACACGGAGGATTATCCGTGAGCTAATTCAAAAATTAATTATGTAGCTTTTCCTGTTAGATAATAACTACCAGCAATTTTACAATAGCATATCAATGCAATTTTCAACATGTTTCGACCTACAGTTATGCTGAGAGAGACTTCACCATGGTGCAGCTCCACATGTAGCTGGGGTGACCTACTTCTTCAATGCTGATGCTGAGAGGAGAGCAGAGAGTCCCTCTCTACTGTCTCTTTCCCTGTCCCATCTAAACATCATCTCAGGTGCCCACCTTTCAACTGCCTGACATGCACACACCGGACTTTTCAAGAAGCCAGGTTTTGCTCACTAATGCAGCAAAATACCATTAATCTTTTTATCGTACTAGTTTTCTGATGCCTTATGAAAATGCCAACAAGTAGTGGTGTTGAAACAGTGCAAGGTAAGCAACAATGACAGAAGTAGGGGAGGCGGGATGTCTCCCTTTCACTGACAGAAAGCTGATAATTTCCCTCTCATACCTTGTGATGCTGTATCTCAAATTCCAGATTTTACAACTGACGTTCTGAATGCTGAATGGGAAATAGAAGTGCTATAAAGTGAGTATCTGCCTGCTGTTCTGCTTTTTCAACTTCATAGGAATATATATGGGAAAATTAGACTAAATAAAGTAATATTTGCTTCGGCTATAATATCAAAACATTTACAAAATTATTCAAATTTCTTTTACAAACCTGGTTCTGCAAAGTTTCTAAGAGGATCATCACCCATAACCCACCCATTATGGGCCATGAAATAGCAAGCTTTATCTGGGTGATGTATCATAGCTTCTTCCTCCTCCACAGTCAGGTCTTTGAATGGGTAAGTAAAATACCTATGGAATTAACAAATAATTCAAAAAAGAGAAATAAATCAAAATTCATTGTCTTAGAAATTAAAATATCTGCTATGAACTGACTTGTAGACAAAAGATACAAAAAGGCAGCTGTCAGACTACAAATGATGGTGAGTTTTCTATTCTGTATCATGTTTTGAAGGAGAAAGGACAGGTGCTGCCACTACCTTGGTGCCAGCTGGTAGTGTAAGACTAAAGCCTCAACCCTTCAGATACATTAATGGCATCAAGTACATCAGACTTTCCTAGTTCCACTCCTGTTCCATCTACAAGAGAAGTTAGCTAGAAGTTAGGTAAGAAGTTAGCTAGAAGTTAGGTAAGGCTTCATTGTGCTCTGAGTATTATTTCAAGCTGCCTTAAGTCACATTTATTTAATAAAGAGTTATTACTGTTGCTTTAAAAAAACAGTCATCTCATTGATAAAGTGGCATTTACCTATGGGAAAGAACATATAGTTGCACTTATGTATATTTTTAATTAACTTTGAACTCACTTTCCCTGGATAGACTAATAGTTTTCAACAACAACAACAAAAAAACAATACCTGGTAACTAAAGGATATTTTCTAGTAATAGGACCCAGTTTAGGACCATGACCAGACAGTCGTTCATAAACCACAGTCCCCGCAAGACAATTGACTGCCTAGAAGTAATTAAATTATGCATTATTAGAATGCCTGAATATATTTGCAATTTAAAGCAATTCAACATTAAAACACAGAAGTTATAAGACCTGCTCTTGATGGTGATTAATCTGTCTGTGTTGCTCAGCATTCAGTTCCTCAATCCTCTTGCGAAACCAGTTACAACACTCTTCTATTGCTCCTGGTCCATTGCTTAGCAAGAAGATACAAAGCAGAGAACAATTGAAATAATTTAGTTTTAAAACACATAATTAAAATGAATTAAAAAAAAATATTTTTCCTATCTCTGAAAAAAATATTTATTTGGTTTTGTAAATTTAACTTCACTTGCAATTTTAACTTCTGATTAATAATACAATACCTGTGCGGTATGAATGTTGCCAATGCTATATTCATATCTACAGTGCAGCCAAATCGTCTATAATCAGGGTCCTGAACTATTTGAAGATGTTGATTTGGATCAGATTTAGTGCTCATTTTGCCTGAGGACAAAATAGAAAACTATTCACAAAGTGAAAATAGAAATTACATTTAAAAGACACACAACTTTTACAGTTTGAGCATAAGTAAGATCTGGGTAGACAAAAGGTTATAGAGGGGCGCAAAGGAAAAAGAATATTTAAGATCTGACAGAGCTGGCTACTCAAAAACATTTGTGCTCAGTTACAATATTGAATCCTGGCAAAAACAAACAAAAAAAGAATTTTTGTTATTTATTTCCCAGACTATGAAGCACAGTCTTCAAATGCTTTACCATTCCTCAGAACATTCTTGCATGCTTTTATCAGCATGGTAGATTTTTCATACCTCCCCAAAAATTGGATTATTTTTATTTTCCAACTATTTTTTAAATTTACCTATAAGGTTTATTGAATTATAAATAAAGAATCCACCTGTTCCAGCAACACACACTTTCTTTACCTTGAGTTAGAAGGGTTTTAAATTGTTCCACAGCTTTATTAACATCCACTTGGAAAAATTCCCACAGTTTAATTTTTGGATATATCTCTTCCCAAATTATTTTACGGACACACTGTAAAAATAAAAATTGTGTTAGTTAATGTTCATGATTAATATAAACACACAAAAAAAGCTAAGTGCTTTGTTCAGAAAAAAATAGTGAAATGAGGGATTATTTCAATAAATATATCTGCAAAGTATATATTCTGTGCATTTCCACAACCTTAGAACTGTTCAAGGTTTATTCAGCTATTTACAATGTTCATTGCCATATACTTAATTCTCATTTACTTACATTCAGGTGATGATCATTTTCAATCAACGGAGGGACCCCTTTATCAATACACTTTCCATCAGCCACCATACAGGTCAAGTGCCACAGAGCTCTATCTAAGACCCAAGCTGGCTTCAGGTGAGGAGAATTTACAAGGTTATAGCCACATTCTGGATGCATCCTGAGCCACTCACTGTTAGTAGCTTATTCAAGAAAGGCAGGGAAAAAAAAAAAAAAAAGTACACAAGCTGAATACTTAATTGTTTTACACAAAAATCTTAACACCGGGAAGCTAAGGTACTATGTCATGATTAAGTAGTTCACATTTCAACTAAAGTTTTCCATGCTAATAGGAAATAATGTCTTATGCAGATCTGTGCATCACTGATAGCTATTTATTTTGCAGTGCAGTCAATTGCAGAGAAAATTTTTGTTAGTTACATAAAAATATATAATAGTACCACCAGTCCTAAAACACTTCAGAAAAAAAACACATTTGTGTTGCTGGAAGTAAATGAAATAATAGATGTGTAAACCCCCTGTGTATATTAAAAACAAAACATACATCCCAAACCAAAATTATTGATGGCCTAAGGTGTTATACATATTTTTATTCTTAACCCTATCAGATGCTACACACACAGAGAACAAGACAGCAGGAGCACTCACATGCACTCCAAGAAACAACAAAAAATGTAGTAAAATGGACATTTAAGAATGGATTAGCTCTGACACTTGTGTAAATGATGAAAAGCACAGTGGTGGGAAGGGGTGCCACTGAGGGTCACGCGGGAAGATGAGTACACCTTCTGGTGCATGCAAACTGAACACTAACATGCTCACTAACACTAACTGATGTGTCTATTTTCTAAACTAACCCTGTAGAATCAACAAGCACCAGATGATAATAGGTGCAGAATGTTAGGTATGAACTCAAATATGAAGAGCCTTTAATTGAAAATGGGTATGATATCCTAATACAGACAATAATGTGCATACAACGGTATGAGTAAATACATATAACGCAATGAGAACTTTAATTCTGGAAAAATAAAAAAAAGACTTCAGTAGTTAATTTCTTTCCATTTTCTGAACTGTCTGAAACACACAATTTAACTGAAAATAATTTCCATATATTCTTTTGAATGTAACAATTGAAAAACTTCACATACAAAAAAGCATAAGAAAAAATCTGCTGCTTAGGTTTTACAAGCTTTTTTAGAAATAGTTCTTCACAGAACACATCTTAACATTTAGAAAAGCAGAGAAAAATAAAGTAACATCTAACAGAAGAGAAAAAATATAACAAGTTATTATATTGGAAACAGTGAAATAGTAAATAACATGCCCAAAATTATAGCAGAACAACCAACAACTAAAAAACAAGCCTGCTTAGTTCGAAGTTCAAACTAAAAAACGAAAGGTAAAGAAAATATTGTGATCTCTCACTCTATAGTATGAACAGCTCTTCTAAACACCCTCCTGTATATCTAAAGTCCATTATGACTATGGCAAAATTCCATGTTTATAAAGTCATACCATTTGTGGAAGTTAAGAACTTCATGGTTTAAATGTCATAAACAACTAAAAAGCACTTTACTTATTTTAAAGTTGCATATAGCAGTAATAAACTCAGGCTGTTAAAGGCCATTCTAGGCCAACCAGATCATTTTCCTTTCTCTCTCTCTCTTTTTTATTTAAATGTATTCTTGCAGTAAGAACCATGATTTACTATCCGTATCCCTTCCGAAGGGAATGGCAGCCCCAAAAGTGAACATGTACCAAGTTACCAGGCGGGGTTTGCAAGTCTATCTATGATACTCCTGCTAACATGCCAAAGGTGCATCTATGTTTAAGTTTAATGCATACATCAACGTTATGTTTAACATCAGACCACAGATGCTGCCTTTTGTTAGAAACTAACAGAGATGTTAACATCAAAAACTGATTCCCACCCTTCTCTACTATACAAGCTTTCGCTGCTCCTTTCCAGTGTGTAAAAAAACAAAACTAACAAACAAAGACAATTTAGAAAAAACAACACTTCAGCTTAACCACTTCACATTTAAATTCAGCCGCCTGACTTTATAGCAGGAATGGTGGGGAAGCATCGCCATTTTATACAGTGGTCTCAGCTAGAAAGAAGAAACTATAATGATAATAACTGCTGTAAGCTGAGGGCTCATGAGCTGTTAGTGTTACCAGCGTTAGAGGATTTAGTGTGAGACAACACAGTGCTTTAGGTTTTTAATGCAGATATTCTGTGGAATTAATAACCATGCGCCAGTATCCATAATCCACTCAAAATAACTGACTATGCATTTCACATCTTTTACATTCAAAGGAGTCTGTGAAATATATATTACAATTAAATCATCCTAATATGCAGGAATTAACTGGTTTTAAATTAGAAATTTCTGTTCAATTAAAATGCAAAAAATAGTCCAATTTCCATCTTATCAAGCTGTACACAAAAAAAAATTGAAAAAAACATTTAATAAATTTTCTTATTATAAAAGCCCATAAAATATCTACCTCCACATGCAACACCATGACTTAAGCAGACATTTATCATTTATATGCATTTCTGCTTATGCTAAGTTTGGCTTTTAACGAAGTCTGTAGCCAGTTGCAAATCAAGAGTTTTGATAATGAACAACTGAAAGGGAAAAAAAATCCACCATTCTTATTGCAAATTTATAAGTTTGAAAGCAGACAAAGCCATCAAATACAGCTTGATTAATGGTTTAAGTCAGAATAATGGTCATTTGAAGATGCTTATAAACATCCTTTCACCATGATATAACTTAAAAAATAGTTTACTCATTCATCCCTTGAAAATGAATTTGAGCTCTTAATATAACCAAATAAAGTCCTTCTGCAAACGTAGCCAAATACCAATGTGACTTTTTTCTTTATATTCTGGAGTATAATAATTAGACTTAGATATTTCTGTCCATAAAAACATTTTCCTTGGTAGCATGCAAATATATACTGGAAAAAGGTGACGGGATCTCAAGAACATATGGCAAAAGACATGGACTTTTAGTTGGTAAAGTGCAAGAACTTTTTATCTGCTGAGAAAGTTGAAAAGCCAACTTCCCTAAGACATATGGTCAATAACTACACTTAGGAGAGTAACATTTTAACAAACAGATAGGACAAACAACTGGGCCCATATTACTTTGCAGATTGATTGGATAGGAATGTTTGACAACAGTCAACACCAAAGAACAAAAGCAAATAACTCTTGTAATTCATAGATATCTATGTAACCATTTTTGTTGGCAGTGGTTTTGTTTTTTAAATCTCAGAGGACTGTGACATGAACATACACAGCCATTTGTTGTTTTCTCTGCCATATGTATACTAATTATTGTGATCTTCAGGATTACAGTATAATCAAAATAATCTCATTATCTAAATAATCAAGCTTATGAATATTGAAGTGTTATCATTTAAACTTTATCAGTCATACTGAAAAAAGCCCACTGTCCCTCTGTACAGAACATGTACCTTTAGCTATGAACTGCAATTAGATGAAAAACCTTCAGTGCTTTGGCACATCTACGCTTAAAAAAAAAACAACACAAAAACAGAACACCACCCCCAACTTCCCACCAACACACACTGAGCTGTAACATTTCCTCCATTGCTTAATCCTAGCCTCTTGTCCCTATTCTGTTTGTTATCTGCATGTTAGAACCGAATTTGAGCAGCAATAAAAATGACCCTGTTTAACAATAAAATAGTCAGTTTATGTTCACCAAATACATTAATTATGCAGATTCCATTCATTTATGTGAGCGCTGCACACCACAGATCTTAAAAATAAGCATGATTTTATGAAAAATAGATGCATACACAGTTTATTAATTCATCTTTGTGAAGGGCTCTATTCACTCAAGTTACAATACAAAATTATTTTACGTCTGTTATGGAGATGTATCTGTTGTAATTGAAAATAACTCTCCCAGACTTGAGAGATTCAAAAACAGAAAAACTAAGCTGCTTAAAAACACTACTTAAAGTTGTGTTAGGGGGGAGAAGTTAAAGGAGATGATGAAATATAGAACCAATTTGATTGTTCACACAGAAATCATACCAGTATGATTGTAGACTACATCTGTGATGCAAAGCATATTCCATTCATTCTTCATTTTTTCCACAAGAGCTCCTATATCACTCCAAGTGCATTTTTTATTATGGCTTGAAAATTCAGGATTTACTTCTAACTGATCAGCCAGGGAATAACATGATCTAGACAGTCCAAGCTTCTGCAGTGGTGTAAAATGAATCATGTTGTAACCTAGGTAATAAGAAACCATTTATTTAATAAGAAAATAGAATTTCAGTCAAAAAAAGTTGATTGACAGAAGCATAAAGTACAGGTATACCACGTATCTAAACCTAGTGTCCAGAACATCCACTGTAAATTCAGCTTAATCTTCCCCTTAAAATTCTGCATAATATAAGCTTTAAAAATCATCCTGTCATTTCTACAAACTCCTGTATCTATCTGAAAACAACACGACAAAAGTAATTTCCTATTATCAGGAAATTCGGAATTTTTGCACTTCTGCAAACATCTAAATCATTTCACTGACTTAATCTGTTAATTAAATTTAATCTAGTGGAAAATATTTTATTTACAAACTAAAGGGCAAATGAACTGTTTATACTGAAGCTCTTCAGTGCAACTTTGTTTTCTCATCACAAGATTAAAAAAAAAGTGTATATCCTTTAATATGTATATTGGCATTACCTGTTTCTTTTGCCACTTTAAGCCTATCTTCCCATTCATGAAATGGTCCCAGACACTTAGCGAGGAATGTCTGGAGTGTAACGCAATCCAAAGGTAACACATGATTATCAGCTCCAACACGCAAAATAGGATCCACAACTATGTAACCTCCACCACTTTTCTCATTTCTAGGAGAAATTGATTTACATTGGTATAGTAAATGCACATTGTACTAGTCAGTTACAGAAGCAGAATCCAACAAGCACAGCTATTTCAAAAATACAGTGCCTTAATAGACTGGTTAGGGGGGTTGGTGAGAGAAAGGACTGCAGGGAATCTAACAGGAAACACTGAAGAGATACTCATCTACTAGGCACCATCTCTCTACTGCACTTAATGCCACTTGCTTACAAGAATACAATTAGGTTACAGTGGTTTAAACTCTGTAGAAGCGATACCTTTGTTACCCTGGTTCCTCCTTTAAGAATACAGATGGAAACAAAGAAAACAAGTGCCCACCTTTTACACAAAGACCTCTATTTGGAGCACTGTCCTGAGAAAGAGACCTGAGCTAAATGCCGTAAGCCTGAGGGAATTTAGCCAGCAGCCCCTGTCTTCCAGGAGCTCAGAATACTAGGCCATTACAGTCATTCTCTTCTGTTGAAACAAAGGAGGAAGTAAAGTATGTGAAATAAAGAATGACAGAACCTCTATGCTAGAAAGACAGGAAACACCATCCCAGGTCAATGAAGAGAACACATCTTACTCACTTGGATATTTAGAATACTGATGATTTTGAAATCTTGTAAAAATGTCTTGCCTTTCCAACATACACAGAAAATCGATCATTGTTCTGTATATTCTGCAGATGACTTTGCAGAAAGTCTTAGCCACAAAAGCTGTTGTCTTTCACTAGCAGATTCCGATAGATTCAATTTTTGCATTTGAAAAATGCAGGGGAAAATTATGTTTTTCTTCTTAAAAGTGATTTCTTCAGTTTAAAAACAAACTAAGGGAGCAGACTGCATTTGGCTGTAAGTATAGTGCTTCACTTACCCAAGACTGAAATAGTATTGATATGACCCAGAAATTTGGAGATCTAACTTGCAATATTTGTCAGAGTCATCTTCTTTTCCTGTGGGATTGTGCCATGATAATGTCCTGAACTTGTGGCGATCAAATAATTCTCCAGAAGCTGGATAATTAGTGCACACAGTAACATGCTTTCCTTGAAGAGTTGGGCCCAATCGGAACTGTAGTTCAAACCCTCAAGGAAACAAAAACAAAAACACAGACATCTCATGAGGAGTACTAGCTATTTCTACTCTGTAATAAAAAACTATAATCTGGTATTATGTTAAGAAGAAAATATACCAATATATCTGCCAAGACCTTTTGCCAAACGGTCATCTTTTCTCCCTACTTTCCAAACCTTTTTCCTTGCACACTTCACATAAGTCTTTTTCCCTTTACTTATATGGTACCTTTCCAATTTGTTCTGCTTTGATATATAAAAAGTCTAGGAAACAAAATACAGCAGAAGATCATGGTCATTAGACTACACATATTCTTATGCAGATTTTGTTATATGTAGTATTGTTAAAAAATCTAAAAGGCAAATCTTAAATTTACCAAGTCTATATATTAAGCTGATCCATGAAAATATCTAGAAAAAAAAAAGGAACAAATTTGAAAACAAAATATTTCAAATCCATTCAAATCCATTCTCCATTTAAAGTTCACTTAACCCTAAATTCCTTATGCTTTCAAGTGCAAAATGACGTATACTTGTGTGTAATCTACAGGGTACAGACTGTTAAACTGAGAGCTTACCAAATCAAAGGGAGCTTTGTATACGTGCTGCAGCTCACACACACATCAGAAAGAGCAGTACTCAGACTAAAGATACCCATGACAGAAAGAATACAATTAAGTTAAAAATATTTGGACCTAAAATTATACTGTAGTTTGCTAAGCTGGATATGAAGAAATCAGTGTTGTCAAGTGGTTTCAGAATATGTTTATATGTTTTTGCTTGCAGGTATGAGAGCCTCCATCACGTACCTGGCTAATTACAGAGCCCCTTCAAATGACTGAAAGAGGTCTAAGCGCTTGCACAATGGCTTTTACTAAGTTACACACTAGTCATGCAGCTGACTGTAGTAACACAGCTACTAGTCCTAATAGTCTACAAAATTAGAATTTTAAGAAAAAGAAACCCAAATATTTGTACAGAGACAAAATTATTAATACTCCCATAATTAATCATAAAGTCTAAAAAAAATTGAACAGTGGCAAGTTCTAGCATCTTGAATTGGAGGAAAAAAAACACATGAACAAACAACATAACACTCATGCTTGCTCATGAAATAGAACCCCAGCAACTCTGATCTGATATTAATCAGATCTCAATGTCTGAGTACATTTAAACAAAAGTCTCACCAAGCTTACAGCTTCTCTTATTAACATAATCACAATTACCCCAAAAACTTCAGGTACAATAGTGGTTTTAGCATCTGAATGTCTGCCAGGTAAAATGAAGCTCATTTGATTAAAAAAAAAAATCCTTACATTAAAAAAATCACTTCTGGAAGGTTAACTACACTCTCAACAGTAATGTCCTGACATTTTATTACAGTGATTACTAAAATTAGAGCTCAGGGATATATGCCATCGATATCTTATTTCCTGTAACAGTTATACTGATATCAAGAATGCTGCGCTCAAAATTAGCTATGCCCTCTCAGAGACTGCCATCAGCAGAGACATTTTGAATGTCTGATAGCCATGCATTTCTGTCCAACTCCTTCCAATAAAATTTACGGAACTGGGAGGAAGAGTTAATAATGGAGGTTAGGGTCAACTCTGCACTTATTCACTAATGGCGTTTTTCTAGATTACATTGCTAGAAAATTTTGAAATCAATATACTTGAAGAGAATTCTTATTCTCATGAACCAAAATCTTGCTCCTCTACTAAACCACTTTGACATTAGCATCCTGGATCAACAACACCAAGTAATAAAAAACAAAAAAGATTTATGAGCAATAAACATTGCTGCATTGTTAAAAATGATTTCTAAATAGAGTGGCTTTAATTTTAGCCTGAATTTAATGACCAGCACAATAACGGCCCAGATCTATTTTTTTTTTTTTTTTTTTTTGGCAAACAGACTTAAGAACACTTTCAAAGAGAAACAATATCAAGTTCTTATTACTATGCAGGCAGAATACCAATATAGCACAGCTATAAGAAATCTGACAGGCACGATAAGAAGATTTAGGAGGAGCTGGGGATCCTGCATTCTGAAATGTCACCTCAGACTTTCCACGAAGTTAGTGTCATCGTTATATTTCAAAGCTATTTTATTAAAGATGGGGTGTTACATAACATGTTGCAGATTAATACTTCAGAGTTTGACTTAAGAGGACTTTTTTAGGTCAGTATAACACAGTTACACAGAGAGAAGCTCTGTCCTACACAGACTGTAAAAAATGCCTCACACGAAGACTGACAGCTCCCGGCCGCTCTGCTCTTCATTTCTCGAGTTTTGCAAACCGTGACCGGAGCCCTCAGAGCTCCGCAGTGGAAGCAACCGTACCAGAAATTGTTTCATATTAAAAGAATGGGAAAAATAAAACCAAACCAACAGCCCCCCAACCACGACCACAGGCTGACCCCCCTCCCTCTCTCTGCCCGAGGAAGGCGGAGAGCTGCTGGCGAGCTGCCCTCAGCCGGCCCCGACCCACCTTGCTCCAGCCTGAAGAGGGTCTTGTCCAGCTTCTCCATCTCGTTGAGGTGCAGCAGCCGCGTCTCCTTACCGCTCGGCATGGCTGCTGCCGGCTGCCTGCCGCTCCTCCGGCGGCGGGAGGCTCGCTGCGGCCCGGGGGAGGCTCGCCCTGCCGGGAGGAACACACACACGAAGCCAACCCGTCAGCGGCGGCCCGGGAAGCAGGCGGCCGCTCGGGAGCGCCTCACGCCGCCGGTGCCGCTTACATCTTCCGCAGCCCCGGGGACGGCGGGGATGGGGCGAAAGGGGAGGAGGAGGAGGGCGGCAGGGAGCCCTCAGCCCTCCCCCGGCCGGCGGCAGCAGCACCCCGGAGCAGCTCCCGGCCCCAAGCCGCCCCCGGGAGGGGCCCGCCTGACACCTGTCATCCCGCCGCCCTGTCACTCTCTCACGCTGTCACCCCGTCGCTCTCCCTGCTCGCCCACTGCCGCCGGGCCCCGTGGCCGCCATACTCACGGGCGGGACCGCGGCGGCGGCTGCCGAGGCTGAGAGGAGCCGGGGCAGGAGCAGCCCCGGGCGGACAGCCGTCACTCGCACACTCGCCAACAGCGGCGACAGACCCCGCAGAACCCCTCCCAGTCCTGCCGTTTTTTCGCTGTTTTACAAATAAACTTAATTGGCTCGGGCGGCGCCGGCCGAGCTCCCGCGAGAGCCAAGGGCCCGCCCTGGGGGCGCGGCCAAGCCTGGCCCATCCGAGCGGGTCCCTGAGGGTCGGCTCCGTCCCCAGCGCTGTGGGACTGCGGCTGGGCTGAGCCCCCTGCTAAAGGGTGGTGCCCGCGCAGGGTCTGGTCGCCACAGGGGCTCGGGCACCAGCAACCACCGGCTTTCTGTAGCCGAGGTGTGAGGTGCTGGTTTTAAAAAAGAGCACCCTGACTTTGAAGGACGCTGCCCTTGCCATGGCTGCGTGCTGCAGTACCCGCAGTACCCGCAGCCGTTGCCTCAGGCCTCCCGCCACCGCAGCCGTTAGCTGCTCCCACAGTAAAGGTCAGACTTGCAGCTTCGGAAGGTCAGTCTATTTTTGTGGCCTAGAACTCTATAAGAAACGTTTTTGCTTCTCAATTTACAGTCACTGTGTTACACTGTTTATCATTCCCTCCCAAGGTAATATATTTGTGGAACTATGAGAAGACCACAAAGCAATTTAGACTTAACCATTTACTTCCAGTCATCCCATGCACCCTATAGCTGTGTCTTGCTGCAACGTATTCATCCAGTTAAGATGCATTTAGGGACAGCTGAAGGGCTTTGATGTTTCTGGAAGCAATTCCAACCGTTTCAAACTCAGTTTGTTACCTTTTGGTAGGTAATTCCCCCCCACACACACTCCTCCCACAGAAAATTCTAAGGCATCTTTTTTTCCTCATTACAGCTAACATTTTTGATATCGTTGTTTTCACAGTGTAAGTGAAAATATCAAGTTTTATTCCCCAGGCATTCCCTAGACAGGCTGAGGGAAAATTATTCAGAAAAGCTCCCCCTGCATGTTCTCCCAACCCTGTTAGGAGAACTGTGTGAGTGGATGATTCAGTCTGGATTGTTTCACGTGGATATTTCCAGGGTGCCCAATGGGATTCTCCCTTCGTCTTTGCTCTTCCCAGCCTCCTTATTCCTTACCCGGCTGGCTAAACCTGCATGCTTTGTATACAGGACACACTTGTGCTCAACAGAAGCCCAGCTCTGTCAGTACTCTACCTGTTTTCTCTGAATTGGAAGTGTCCTAGCAAGGAAATAAAAGAAGTTCCAACAGGTACAGGAATTACAGGAACAAAGTCAACAGTAACTGAAAGAGATCTGGACTGTATATTTGCTATGGTCCTCAGCAGGCTTCAGTATCCAGAAATGACTTTGCAGTTGTGCTGCCACAGAGCCTTGCACCAGTGCCTTTTCCTCCAGGCTAGCTAGTGGCCTGGGTCATGCTGAAAACAGAGAAGGATTTAGAAGTCTTGGGAGCTGCTTAAGCAGTGAACAGTTCTAAGACAGGAAATAAAAATAATACCCATGTAACCGAGTCCCTTGGATAAATAGTTACCTTAAAGTATGTGCTTGTGAAAAACATTTTAAACTAGAAGGGTATTCATGCATGCAATTTCACCAGTGCTACTAAATTTCCAAATGTGGGTTCTGTTTTCCCTACTTGAATTTCCACTGTGAGCAGGGAAACTCACCTTACTCTAGCTACTAGGTCAGCACTGACATGTCTCTGCTAGCATATCTATTCAGACAGTTTTTGAAATGTATCCAAGTTTATGTTAAAGGATTGTTAAGTTTCACATGACAAAATTCAGTAGGAAACCAAACTAACATAGAGCCTCCTGATTCCAAACCCTAAAGCAGTTATTTTGACCAACGTTTATCACAGTAGCTAGAACAGACATCAACAGTCTAAATGAAGGACTTGATGTGCTATAGAGCAAAGATGTTCATTAAGTATTATTAAATCACTTAATAATTAGAACAGGATAATTTCATTAACTTTCAATTCAATATGATAAAAAAGGACTATTACAAATTTACTGAATGAATATACCAGATCCCTTGATAAAGTTTAATCAGGAAAGCAGAAGAGACTGCCCTAATCCTTTCTCCATCCATATCACCTGATATGCTGTCACATCGCTCAAAGATTTGGGGCCTGTGTTAATTCAGCAGTGGTAAATTATAAATATGCTTTCTGCATATGGGAATCACACCACCAAAAGATCAAGGTGCAAGTGCTACCATTTAGCATTGCAAATATCACATAGGACACAGTTAACAGCAGTCATGAATAGTATTTGTTACACTGGCATCTAAATGGTGAATTTCACAGTGCTGTTTCATCTGCAGTTTGCAGTTTCTGTGTGTGTGATACCATACACCACAGCAGGAAAAGATCAATAGTAGCTTCAAAATACGAGTGGATCAATGCCATTGATCAGGAAATAATTTTCCAGCTTTTTCAAACATATTCATACCAGAATATTTCAGTTCTTTTATATTCATCTTCTTGGTACTCCCTCCCTTCCTGCCTTCTGTTTTGCACCCCAGTATTACAGAATACTTATCCTAGCAGTGGCCTCAATATGCTTTGGGTGGCCTATTTGCTAGATGTGAGATCACACCTAAGTCATATTGCTCATGGTTACTTTAAAGATTGACTGCAAAGTGTAGCAAAGTAGAGTACTTGCATGACAGTATTTTTTTTCTTTTTAAATATCAGAATAGCTTCCAATAACAACAGTAAAGGCAAATTAACACAGAGAGAACTTAACTGAACTTCAGGCTAAAATTATAAGCAGATTCTTTTGTCCTGCGTGCAGGAAATATTTGACTTTATACAATTTAAAGTGATAGCACAGTTTATCTCAATGCCCCACACTTCTGACCTGTAAATCCATGAATTAACACTATATGATGATTCAAACAACAGGAAGTTTCAAAGGTGTTGAATCTTAGGGCTAGCTGTTGTCTTCTAATGGGGAGATCTCCTTCAGAAATGCAAACCTGATTTTGAAAGAAAGCTCTGTTTCTTTAAAAGTTTATCTTTGCAATTTAGTTAGATTGCGGCCTTTTCTGTGAGTTGGATCTTTGCCACGCAGTGGCTGAAAACAAGTGTTGTTCTTAAACACATTACATGCCCAGCTGGAATTTACATGTGGCCTTGGACTTTAGAGTCTAGTATTGAGAGAAAGTGTTGGCCAGAACATTCAGCTGGTCACCTCCAGACCATTTTATCTCTTTCTTTGTTTAAATCCCTTCTAAATAACTAATCAGATTGCAATAGCCTGATACGCAGGGAATAAACAGTAGGGTGAAAAAAAATATATTTTTATAAGTAAGAATTCATATAAGATGAAGGGGCTAGGGCACTAGCCTCTGCAGTTTGTTCTTACTGAACATGTAAATGCCCTTTACTCTAGTCATTTGGCAGTATTGGTTTGACCTTTCAGAGATGAACTTGGTGTCATCGTGAATTTTTGGACTGCTGAAACATTTTTTGTCTTGTTTTTAATCCTAGCTTTGCCACTCTTCTACTTGTTGGCTTCAAAAAAAACATGCTTTCTGCTTCAACTTCTGTGTAAAATTACACTGATAATATATATATATTTAAATAGAAAATCACAAAATTCAATGCATATATCTTTAAAGAAGTCCAAATATAATTTTATTATTATTAATATATTTTTTTCACAGACTTTAAGATACATTTTACTGTGCTTTTGATAAGAGCTTCACATAAATTTGATATTAATGGTCTTATGAGAATGGGGTGACCAGACTAATTTTTGTTTTACATGTAGGACATATTAAACCTGATTACTGAATCACTACCAGCATTTTTATTTTACTGTAAATCATTCCAGTTAACACTAGTGAGATATGTTGAGATCTAAGACTTCAGAGATCCTATTCCTAAAGTAACTGTAATAATGTTTTGTCAAGTGGAACTTGAGGTGGAACTGGGACTGGGTAGCAAAAAAACTCGTCAGTGTATGGAAGAGCATTATACTAGGTTTCAATTCATCCGGTAGTTCCACGTAATCCAGTTTTAAGTGCCTTAAACTGAGGCAGTTGTTGGTTAGTGCTTTTGCTAGGAAGCTCGTTGTGCCCTGTGAAATGGGATAATAAGATCTCAGGTACAGTGAAATTAATAATTAAAACAAACAAAACAAAAAACAACACCACAGAAATGATGAAAACAGAAAACTCAATTAGGTTAATATTTCAGTACCTTTGTCAGAAAACTTCAGTAGTTTGCTTCATATAATGTTATGGCCCACACCTCATGAAATGGGTAAAATGATTTTACTACAGCCCTTTATCAGCTGATTTAATTATGATGTGCTTTGAATTAAGCATGGACTTTCAGTAAAGTGGCAGGTTGCTATTGCATCATAACACCTGCACAGACCTGGCTCAAATTGATATTGGCAACCACAATTAATTCATTTCAGATAAGGAAGGGAATATTTCTGTATTTAAATTCTCTTTAAGTCAAAGTAGTTGCTCATTTTGGTAGACAGTATCCAACAAGTGTACTTCAGCTGTTGATGAATCAGAATAGACACAAGAACAAAGTAGATTTCTGTGTAGTGTGAGTAGAAAACCTTATTTTACTTAGTGGCTAATGCCACCAGGTGGCTATTTAGTGTAATTGACTAAAGGCAGTAAATTTCACTTTTACCTCTGGGTAAACAAATATTTTTGACAAATACATTTCCCAGTGTTATTTGTTATATGTAATGTGAAACATTTAAAACTGAGTGAAAATAGGGAAGCCTGATTACCAGATAGAAAGAAAGACCAAAGGAAAAAATACATAAAAAGAGTATTTCTTGAGGCCAAAGGTAAAATCAGTTGATAAAACTGGTAAGTTTTAAATAGTGTTAGAGGTCAAGGAAAAAGAATTAATTAAGTATGGAGAAAAATATTTCATCCTACATTGTGACTTTTACCATTGTTTATTTCCTTTTAAATGGTCAGGATTGTTTCCATGACTCGAGATTCCCTTCTCACTGGGGAAAAAAAAAAAAAGGAAAGAAAGAAAAGCATGTGAAAATTGCACTGTAGGAAAAAGTCTTCTTAAGATAATGTTATTGTCATTATTTCCCTAATACTTACTTAACTAAGCTAGTAAAGCCGAAAAACTTGAAAATCTCTTGATTTGAACTCAAGTGCTGTCTTGCAGTGGTAATTTCACCAGTAACACAGAGAAACCATTTGCTAGTGCTCATATATGGCACTTGAGCAAGAGCTGGCCTTACAGAATTCCACAGTTTTGCTGTATAATTTGCTTACCAGCCAGGAGGAAATTTGATTGCAAGGAACCACATAACAACATGGGGCCTGTTCAGACCTAGCTGCAATGGCTTACTGTTTTCCATATTCCTTTGGGCTTGAAAAAATAGCACAGCTATCAGTACATGCCAATATTGGACTGCACACTATTTAATTTCCAAAATTATATGTTTTACTTGTTTCCTCAGTTCTTAAGCAACACAAATTCCCCTTGAAATACTCGGCATGCAGTCTGCTTTGTAAAATTGCTGTTGTTCTCAAAATTATAAGCTTTCAGATACTTCCTTATGGCCTTGCCAGGAACCATGCAAAAAAAAAAGTCATCAGCTTCTCTTTATATTTGATGATATGTTCCAGGACACAGAACAAAGGAATTCATTTGCCACTTGCCATAGTCATCCTCTGGTGTAGTTCAATAGCAGATTATACA
This sequence comes from Anser cygnoides, assembly GCF_040182565.1. NCBI lineage: Eukaryota > Metazoa > Chordata > Aves > Anseriformes > Anatidae > Anser > Anser cygnoides. The sequence continues at coordinate 4,089,417 of NC_089880.1, read as the reverse complement.
ACTTTATCTCTCTTCAGGCTTGTAGTAAGATTAAAAACCAACTGCCAGCCCTCTGTGTCTCTAACGAATAATATGGTTAGGGTAGAAACTTCTGCTTTGCAATAAGTGTAGCATTGTTATGGGCACGTTAACACAGCTATAACTGCAGTACATTTTACAAAGAAGATAAATCCGTGGGCTTTTTATAGTTCATATATCTTAATGCATTTTATTTCCTTAATACTACTTGACTATTGATACTTAAGAACAAATTAACATGCAATATTCTGTCATAAGAATATATTCATTAAGTCTGCATAACTATTGATTTTTTTTTTCTCTCAGTAGAGAGATTCATATATTTGAAAAGAATCCTTCCAGACAGATTGGTGACTGTCTGTGCAGGAGGATAGAGGTACTTGTACTCACTAGTTAAAGACAATAATTGTTGTCTCTTACTTTTCTTGCTTTATAGCTCTTTTGCAGTAGCTAACGCCTAGCTAAGTAATACAAAATGAGATGCACAGCAGCATTCCTTTCCTTACCTACTTTACCTTTCACATATAAGCTAATATATTTTTCTAAATTCTCTGTAGTTTCCAACAGCATTGTAGCTTGCATTTTCATCCCTCCTTGCAGATCTGCAGACTTCCATATAGTTTATATTTCTAACAGTGTTTCAGAGGTATAGACCTCGTTATGTCAATGGGTCAAGACCCTAAAATCAGATCTTCAAAAAAATTTAGATATGAGTTCCTAGTGTAGTCTGCATAAACTTGGAGCTTGACTGTTGCCGGGCCTGTAAGCAGGGTTTCCACCCTACGAACGCCTTTATGGCAGCAAAGCACACCCGTACGAACAGGCTGCGCCTTATACCCAGCAGCGCCAACAAGCTCGGCTCAGCGGAGCTTTTCCAAGGGCGAGGTCTTAGTCAAACCCGCGAGGCAGGACTGGCTGCAGGCCCCAGATACCCCGCAACACCTCGGCCAACCGCACACCGGAGAGACCCCGGTGCGGCTGCCCCCGGCCCGGCCCGGCCCGGCCCCTGGGGCCCCCGGGCACCGCCCCCGCTGCCGGTGCCGCCCCCGGTGCCCGCCCCGCCCGGCGCCGCCACCAGAAGAGCGCCCGGTGCGGCGGCGGGGGTCGAGCAGGCAGGTGAGGGGTGACCGGGGGGGTCATGGGGCTGCTGGGGGTCGTGATTTAACCGGCACCAGGGAGCGCGGCTACAGCAAACTTCCTGGAAGCTGCTTGTGCTTTTCAGTCGGCAGCAATCGTGAAGCAAACTGAAAGCTGGGGGGCCCTTCTGAGCACCTAACTGCTGCCGTTAATGTAAGCGCTTCTGAAATGCTTTAGACAGAACTCTGACCTGTTTTTGCCCTAATATCTTTTTAAATACTAGAAAAGATTCTAAAGGTAAACGCAGGGTTATTGCATCTGAAAGTCATGCTGTTCATGTGCCCCTGGCATGTTCCTTGCTTCTTAATGCTATAAGAGTATTTTCTTATGTTATTTCTTTGTTAATATTCATAGGAGGTAACCACGTGGTAACTGCTGCAGTTGATGATGTAGTTGAAATTGTTTGTTGAGTGTAACTAAACTTATGCTACTTTTTAGGATAGTATGCACCTTAAAGGGTTCTTTGCATACTTACAGGCTTGCGGGGTTGGGGCCCTAACAGTTTGTATGCAGAGTGGTTGTCCCGTATAAAATTAAATAATCAAAATCAATCACCAAACAGGGTGAAATCCTTGCCTCTTGCTCATTCATGGTGAATATGAGGGAGGGTGGAAAAAAGAAATAGCTTAAATTCCTCTTTAAGACTTCTTTATTTTTCTTCTGAAAGAAAATATCTCTTTGATATAATAAGCTTTAAAATCATACTGTAAATTTATGACAATTTATGCTTAGAGTAATAAGGTATCAAAAATTTTTCTTTCCTTGTTTTTTTCCTTTAACTGCATCAGAAGGTAATTAAAGTAATGACAATGCAAAGCTGTTGTGAGGTATGTGGAAGTTCGAAGCAAATGAAGCTGTGGGGTCAGTGCTTCATGATAACTTCATGCATTTTATCTGAAATCTAGGGGTCTTGTGGGCTTAGCTGGGGATGCAACAAAAAAAATGTTTGCCTGAGGTAAAGAACACTAATAAATATTTCCTTTTTTAGCGTCTGGGTCCTGTTTCTAGTTGCAGAAGAACTTCCTCTGATCCTGCATGTGATAAAGGTTAATATTGTGAGATGTGAACCAAATAGAAGTTATGATGTACCTATAAGCTTTCTTACTGTAAGTAGAAAGCTAATGGCAATTTTATTTGAACTTCTGTCAATGTAACAGAAGGACTGGCTGTAAAGTTAGCACCTGCATTTAAGCTTAAAGTTAAATGTGAAGAAAGTTAAACCAGAAGTCTTAGTTATCTTTCAAAGTTGTCAGAGTAGGAAGACCAACAGGCTGAGGTGTACATGTTTTGTCATTTTGTGGTTGTGTGTTTTTTCTTCTTAATTTTGAAAGGATAATGAATTATTGTGAATGTGAACGCTAGCTGCACGAGTAAGGGCAAAAACTGGATAATCTGATATGGTAACTTTCAAAGGAGCAGGAGAAAATGACCTCTCTCTTTCTCAAAGGGAAATTGACTCTTGAATAGCAAGGCTTTCTGCTTTGTACAAGTGTGTTTCTAAAGAGACACAGCGCAGTATCATGTGGGCAGACACCTGTTTATACAGCTTATTTTGCTTTAGACAGCTTCTTCCTTTTCTGCTTGCCCTCTTCTCTTGTGGTGTTCAGGAGAAAAGTTTTGGCCATGATGTTTTTTGTACCTCTCGCTTGGCAATATGTTTGTCTTGCCCGTCCTCTCTCTCTCTGAAACTAGTTTTAGGTTTCATACTATGCAGCTAGTGAAGTTCTGTCAAATAGCTGAAAGACAACTTCTGTGAAGAGATCCTTTGTGCGTGGGCATTATGTATTTGAGGAACTAGACTGCTAGGGCTTGCTTTCCTGTCACTACCTGCAGGGACTAGGACCCTTTTAAACACAGGAAGGAATAGATATTAAAAAAAAAAAAGTACCAATTTAGTATGGACCTTCTCTTTGCCTCTGTCCTCAGGAACATGCTGATAACAGGAAAAAAAAGCTTACAGATAGTGTGTATTTATAAATTTCTCTTTGTAGGTAAGTGCAAAAATGAGATATATCTCTTTAGTTTTAATTCTTCAGTTGTTTTGTTGATTCTGAAGCCACACAGCAAATATCTAAATTAGGCTACTAAATTAGCCAGCTGAAGGCAGGTAACCAGGACTTCTCTCTTTCCCCCTTCCTGGGAGAGAAAATATACAACTGCTTTTGGTCTTTGAAGTTTGACAGTGTTAAAGTTGTCCACCTAAAAGACAGTGTAATTTACTCCCATGCTTTACATGCTGCCTGCCTAGCTAACCCTCCTAGCAATCCAGTTACTTTTTAAAGCCGCGTGACCCACTGCAAATTTTCAGTCTTATTTGTAGCTTACTGTATGGTTGGTTCTGGCTCTTTCAAAATCTGTTTCTACAATTATAACTCTCAATTCTCCCACTTGCTTCCAATCTTTCTCTTCTTTTTACTTAAAGGAGAAGGAGGTGACTCCTGCATAAATGAGATGGTAAATTTCAGATGTTCTGTCAAGATAACACAGCTACACTTGTTGCTTTACACAAGCTGGTAGATGCTGTTGAACAAACCTGTCTTTCTCTTTGCAATTGGTCTTTCCAGGCAGTCTCTTGAGGTAAAGCCAAAGACAATTACTTTGACAAGAACATCTGTAATAGTTAAAGTTCAAGCCCATCACAAGGTTTCTGCTAGCTGAAAGGTGGCTTCTAGCTCACTCTTTCAGGACTATCTTTTGTAGGTTTTCAGTGAGCCACATGTTATTAAAAATAACTGACCTGCAACCCACATCCCACTACTGTTGGAGTAACGGGCCATGCCTTTAGGACTGCATTCTGATTCTTCTAAGTGCCTTTCCCCCAAATTCCTTGTGACTTATACGTAGTGTAGGTTCCCCAAAAGGGTGCTCTCACTAGAAGCTCTTTCTCTTGGGTTCTGACCTGTCCAACAAATGCCAAGTAACATGTGGTAACTCAAGTGATGCTTCACTGAAACTCCAGTTCAAATTCAGCCAGCACTGTCACTTCATATGTTGTCTCTCAGTTCTTAATAGTGACTGATCCCTGCATGAAATTGGATTTTACAGTTATAATCAAGTTCTGTATGAAATAATCAGTAGTTGACATTCTCATTATTTGAGCCCCTTCTTAATGGTAATGAAGTTCTCCTTTTGTGCCTTCCCTCCCAGGGCAGGGTGAGGGGGTGAGTTGTTATACTGAAGCAGGAGGGTGGGAGGGTGTGAAGGAGGGAATATGTTTGTAGTCATGCTTCGAACTGTTGGGTGTTGGAATATTTTTATTTGAAAGTAAAGGTACAAAACATAGTGGTTTGGATAACTTCCATATAGTAACGATGTGATATGCTGTAGTATCTATTTGTCAAGGAGTTGTATTTCAAAGGTTTGTAAATAAGTCACTATGACCAAAGGTTCTCAAATCAACAAGCTATAATAACTTAGAGTGGAAACAGTATTTTCAAATGCTGTAGGTAAGAGCAGACCATTCCACTGTTCGCATGCCTCAAAACTTGAGTTAACAGAATCAGATTCTCATTTTGAATCTACGTTTCATGGCCACACTTAGTGGTTTAAGGGTTTCACGTAGTTCACTTTCAGTCAGATTTTTTATTCACTTTTCTAGAGAATACAATCAAGCTGACATCTGCTGATTCACCTTTATTAGAACATTTTTTAATTTCAGCTATGTTTATGGGAGGAGTAGAATAACTGGATGAATGAGTTCTCTAAGATAGTTTTGATCAGCCTCTCAGGTTCTTTTTGACACGAGGTAAGGAGCTTATTTTGGTTTTTACTTTATTCTTTAAAAGGCACTTATTCTTTCATGATGAAGTTAAGCATGATTCGCATTACACTTCAGCTTTCCTGAACCCAACCTGTCTGTAATGAGTACTTTCTAGTAATTTTTTTTTGCTTTCCTAAATTATTATCTTAAATATTAGGTTATGGAAAGGATTGCATGTTATGAAAGAGGTTTTTTGGTATGGTATTGGAATTAAAGTCCAGAGTTCTTCAATCTGAAGAAGCTAGTTAAGGAATAATCTCTTAAAGCTTGATTTCTCTAGAATTGTGACCTATTATACTGTTTGGTCTATAATTAGTTTGCGAGATGTTTTCTGAAAACATACAGAGAGGATCTTTAACAGCAGAATGATTGGTGTTATGAGTGTGCTGAGTGCTTCCTGTCTTTCTGCCTCTTTAGCTGTGTAGGTAGAAAATGGGGAGTGCCAGAATATATTTCCAGGTTAAAGGGGAAAACTGAATAACTGTTGTTTAAAGCAATATTCTAATCTGGGAGGTACTATTCTTTGTAAGATCTCACTTTGATTCTTGAAAGTGTATAGAGAAGATTGTTCCTCTATAGTTAACCCTATTAAAGAAAAAAAAATACTGTTTTTCAGTACAGTACTTTTCTCAGGTTTTGGCATTTTGTCCTTTTCCTCCACTTATTTTTTCTTTTCTGCCAGCTTTTGAGTTGAGTGAGTCTGCTGCAGAACTTGTTTCACTTTAAATCCCTACCACATCCTCTGCTACTTAAACTAGAATGCAAACCTATTTTTTTTTCTGTGATATGTAGCATTATCTCTTCTAGCAGCAATGTGTTTTGAAGATTTCTCTTGTACATGTAAGCTGCTTTAATACCACTATTGTACAGAAGCTTAGTTTTTAGCTTCCTATAGACTTTAACTTATAAATAAAATCACGTTGCTGTAGATTTGTGATAGCTTGGGGGGATACTAGAACTAAAAGAAAACATTGACTAACTGGAAGTTATAGATACTATCATATTTTTATCTTGGGTGTTTGGAGGAGGATTTGAGTGGTGATCTTCTTGTTCTAGTTCCTGAAATGTTTGATCACCATCCCCTAGATTTTGTTTACTGGTATGAAGTTGAGAAGGAGCTCTTACATTGAAAGATGAATGTAGCATTGCCCTGGATTTTTTGGATGTTTAGCACTGCATGTACGAGGACTTTGGAAAAGTTAATAATGATTACTCTTAGAGTGTGTAAGACTAATGATATGTCTTGTTTCTATTTGACTGCCTGTAGATATCAGAGTTGAGTCTGAAACATCTCTGTGTCTTGCTTATCTTCACAACCATGCGTGCTATCAGGGAACTTCTTAACCTGGTGTTTCTTATCACTTAGTGCAGAATGGACAGAAAGCAGGCTTATTTGCCTGGTCCGTGTTCCTCTAGAGCTGATAATTTTTTTGTCTAAGGATTGGAAGGATCGTATCTTAGTTCTCCCAGCCCCTTTGGACATACAAATGCTTTTTCTTGTTGGCTAAGACTTTCTGCAAATAGTGGGTGCAACTGTAAACCCTGCATGCTGCAGAACAACAAAAGAATTACCACAGCTTTCTTGAAAACAGCATTGTTTCAGAATAAATTATTATATGATGAATGCTGAAATTTAGGGGGGTTCTTATAACTGTATTAGGCTGGTCAGTCCTACTACCTGACATGGTTTTTCATGTCTCCTGTTCCCTTAGAGATTATAGCAAGCAATGATATTGTTGAACTAATTGTCTGGAGGTCCAATACTCAAAAGGAGGAGTTCTAAGGAACTCCTGTGTTTGTCTTAAACATATTTCTGTTTAACCTTTTATACCAAATCCTCTTTTACATGTATAAAGTCTATTTCTGACATCTGGTAACCACAGTCTCTCTGCAGAAAGGAGAACTTGTCACCTGGGAGTTCTTTGTCATAAGTGAAGAAATAGACACGAGTTGTGGAAACTCATGTTGGCAGTCCTAATAATGCGCAGTTTGGAGCTATGATGAATAAATGAGTGGGAATTATGTTAGCTTGGTATTTTTTCAGTACTGTGGATCTTTATACATCAATTAAAATATTTTAAGATCCATCTGTCCTGTAGATGTGTTTAAGGGACTTGGATTTTTTTTTTTAAGAGAGTGGGAGAGCTGTAAATAAAAGAAATTTTAAAAGATGATGTAAATGTCCATCTGGTGGATCAAGGGATCTGTACTTATACTCTTGACCATATAAATGGCCCGAAACACAATCTGTGAAAGTCCTTGCAAAGTCTGATAGTTATCACAACCACTTACGAATTGTAGCTACTGAAGACGGGAATGGTGTTTTCTCATGCAGGCTTTTGTTTTCAATGTGCTTCTAAAGTTTAGTATTCAACATGTTCTAAGAATGAATGGTGACCTGCAATGTAAATGTTTGTGGTATTTAATTCCCTGTAACTCTCATACTTTATTCAGATGGAGCTGCCTGGCCTGGCTTCTGGTTTTTGGATGCTTATTTGCTTTTATGTATCTGTGAACGGATATCCAAATGGGAGAGTAAGAGAAGCCTGCATGAGCATGATACCCTGTCATGGTAGCTCACCACAACCTTCGCCTGTGCACATCATTACAGTTAATTGGACTGAATTTAAACCTGGGGACACTATAGAAGGTATTGTGTCAGTTATAACTGAAGAGTTTAACTTACTGTTTCTTTGTGTTGCAGCATGTATTTACTTGGGTAGATACAGCAGATCTATTTAAAAAGTTGTGTTGTTCAGGCCATCCCTTCAGCAACCACTTGGTGCTTGTAAAACGAGCTTCTAGTGGTCATTGCTGAGGCACTTCATTTGTCCTCTGGAGAATGTTCAACTTCCTTTTATTTTCATTATTGCTGCAGTTCACCTGTCTGGACCAGATTTTGAAGGATTTTTCATACAAGCCCGGGATGCAGAACACTTGGATAGCCCTGCAGTTGGTTACTTTATATTAGTTGACCGGAGACATTCTCAGCTTCTGACATGTGGCCGTACCAAGGTATAATCTAGTTTCTTAAAATGGGACATCGGGCACTGGGGTGTTTGTTCTGCCCCATTACAGATGTAGTCTAGTACAAAGCTATATAATTTTTGAGCTCAGTAAGTCTCCCAGGAAATTGCTATAACTTGCAGCATAGAGGCATGGCTTACTGCAATTTTATTTGTCTATTCTTATAAACTATTTAAATGCTCCTGGTGGTAGAATACTACTGACTACTGTATACAGCAGTCATAATTAGTGAACAATGGATATGTTCTACTGCATACATGCTTATTGTACTTCTTAAAAAGAAGACATGCTCTATTTGCTTTGGAGAAGAGAGTAACAGTTTGTCATGCTTGTTAAGGACATAATGTCTCATAGCAAGGAAACCTTCCACAATAATTGACCGAAAGCAAACACTAGAATAGGCCATTATTCTTAGTGTCAATTAGTGTTAGTGGAGCTGCCTTAGTAACAGGTTAGATCACAATCTCAATATTCATTTTATTTTAATTCATCGTGCTTCACATGCAAGAGATCTGAACTGACTAGTGTTTCAGCAACCAGCTTGAACTTCATGCTCATGTGAACTGATCTGGACAAAGTATCTCAATCTTCCTGGATGTTTTTTCTCTGTTTTTTCCACCTGCCCCAATTAATGTATGCTGTAATGTGTATGCAGTGCTGCAATGCCATGGGGTTATATTTTGTGCCTTCTCTGATGAGGACTTAGTTCAGTGTTGTGCCTGATTTGTTTATCTTGTGCAGGTAACTCTGACCTGAACACTGATTTTTGTTCTCTGTAATACTGGTCCACTTCTCTTTATACAGTCATTACACTGTTCCTTCATGTTCTCAGTGTCAAAAAGTGTTATGACGCTGTTTCTGCATAAACACTGCAGGGATCTCTTCTGTCACTGAAGTCTTCTGGACTAAAAGATCTCTAGTTTTTCCTTTCTAGGCTTTGCTTGGCAGTATGTATGAATTTCAGTGGTAGACTTCATCTGAGTGGATCATGACTGACTAGGGAAAAGCTAGTTGTCAACTTTAAGTTGCTTACAGTGAATATGTGCAGTATAGCAGTGCAATATCTCTTCAGAATTTAGCTGCAACCTATGTAATGAATGTGTTAAATGAAATGTCTTTAGTGAATACCCTCTGTGTAACTCTTAATATGTACATTTTCAGAATTCAGCAGTCAGTCACACAAGTAAAGCAAAAAAGAATTATGTAAAAGTTTATTGGATTGCTCCTGGAAATGCACCAAAACACGTACAATTTCTGTAAGTAAGTCCAGTATTAGTTTTAACATTAAAATGCAAATAAAATAAGCATGTACAATTGTCTGTGACAAATACTGACCAGCAAAAGTATACTTAGACTAATGGTCCCAAAAGTCAACGCTTACTGCAGAGTCTACATTAATATAGATATTTGTTCTTTACATAAAGTTTGGAGGTTATTGGTTGTTTTTTTGTTTTGAGGGGAGAGTAGAAGGGAATTCTGAGACTGGTTTCTTTAGTAATTCCAGTTAACTGCTTAATTCTCATGTATGTGGTATGCAGTGGTAAGATTTTTTTGTTTGTACCTAACAAAATGGTGCACATAACCTCCCATTATACTGTCTTTTTTTTTTTTTTTTTTGGAACTAGTGGGTAAAAGCCAAGGTGTAAAAACATCACCCTTTTGAGGCTATGGACTATGCTAGAGACATGAATGTGTTTTATATCTAGTAGGGCATGTAGTAGGATGCTTTAAAGTTAATTTTCCCCCTTGAAATGCTTTCTTATTTCAAAATGCTAGAAATGGTGGGGGCTGGCATGAACATAGGTGTCTAGCAAGTATGTTGTAGAAACTATAGGAGCTCTTTTTTAAAGTAACATTTAACTGGTAATGTATACAGTACTGACCAAGTGTGCATGTATTATTTTTTAAGAGCCACAGTTGTGAAGAAATACAGGACTTTCTGGGTGAAGATTCCTGGTCCTGTTGTTTCTCAGCCTAATGCACCATTCCCAACAACACCCTTATATGTGACATCTGAGGCTATATCAACATCACATTCAGTTTCCTACTTAACAAAGCCAGTAAGTAATTATAAAACTGAATAATCCCATCTCTAATGTTTGTGATGAATGAGATTTAATAAGTCCCATTGATACAGGGAAAAATGGGGAAATGGGAAATTTCAATTTCCATTGAAAAGGAAAGATGATAGGAGTAACTTACATATCAGACTAAGAACATAGATGTCTACCCTGTTGTGTTAGTTTAGCTGCTTGAACTTCTGCGGGTTGAACGTTACCATGCCTCATGTGGGTTAAGTTTTAAATGTTCTATCAGCCTTCTAAAGTCCAGATGAAAATTTTGTGCACCTGGGAAGAGACTTACTCTGGTCTTGACTCCTAACTTATTCAGTAACTGCAGGTTCAAAAACTTCCGAGTACATCTATGTTACTGACTTCTACTACTGATTCTTGACATTTCAGTGGATTGCAAAAGCATCACTACTTGATCCAGAATAACATTGTGACTTCTAGTACATATCTTGTCTCATTGCTTGTCAGTGGAGTTACTGCTTTAGAAAGGAAATAAAACTCTTCCCTTCTTCCTGCCCTCATCCTGCAGTTGATTTTGACCTCTCTAAAATTAAACTGAAGGAAGTTTCTTTCAAGTTTTTACTGTTTAAGGTTATTCTGCAGTATTGTCTTTGACATGAAAATTCAACTTAAATAAAAGTACACCTTAGAACCTTAAATAAAAGTACGCCTTAGAATTCACTATTATTTTACTTACTACCTATCTGGTAACTATAGGGATGGGTTAAGAAATTGGTATGTGGGTGTAGATGGTACTTCTTTCCAGTTCCTTGTATACTTTCTTCTACAGTACATTACAAAGGGAAAAAGAAAAGGAAATCACATTGCTTATGACCTATTTTTGATTTGTTTTCTAGTTTAATGCATCAGGTTGTGGAAGTGTGAAGTTCTGCGTTAGGAATCCTTCAAACTGTGATCCTGGAAGTGCTTCGTGCCTTTTCTTATCCTTCCAGCTGCAGAAGAGTTCGGTACTTATTGAAATGAGTGGCGCCAGTGAAGGGTACTTGTCATTTGCATTGTCCTATGACCAGTGGATGGTGAGTGTCTTATTTCTTCTTCTCTGGTTACTTTTGTGATCCTGGTAGAGTTTCAATGATGCTTCAGGAAACATGCATATGGGAAATGGGTTAGATTCCAAACAAAGAAATTTCTTCCCTGTAGTGCTGAAAGAAAGCACAGGTGGCTTTTTAGAGAGGCTTGCTGTCTTAGCTTGAGACTGGATTTCTGCAGTAAATCTCCCTGTGGATATACCTGTTTTCACTGAATTCAGCCTTAGTAATAGCAGAGCAGCTGACTGAAATTCCTGGTTGGATAAATTTTGCTTTGTTACCTAGGAAGAAAAAACACTACCTCTCAGAACTTGCATGGCTGTTTTCTGAAAACCACTTGCATTTCAGCATTGTTCATATGAGAGTGACTCAATCCCATCTTTACAAAGTGTTAAGATTCTTTTTTCTAATTGCTTTTAAAGTGAAGGGACAATGCTGAAAATGTGAAATCCATAAAGTGTTGCACAAAGATGCTTTTTATTCATGTTCCTACTGCAAGAGCAATTTGTTCTTAACAGTATATTTGTAAACTTACAGTTATTTTAAAACTCTTTAGTTACAAGTTGTTTTTCATACCATTAACATCCATCTCTTTCTTGTTTTACTAAAATTTTAAATAAAGAAACTTATGATAATATGGTTGTTACTTTGGAGGTGGGGGAGGAACATGTTAAATCATAATATGCCTTACTGTTTGACTTAACATGGTTCCCCTGTACCACTGAGGTGTTTGAAAGCTGGGATACAGCTTAACAGCTTGAGATTTGAGTCTTTTGCTAGACTTTTGTAAATTGTCATTATAGGTCTTTACTGGTCTAGAAATAACTTTTTCTCAAACTTCTAGGGTGATGATGATGCATATCTGTGTATTAACGAGGACCACCATGTTAGTGTAAGCACTGCATACCTGAAGGGACGAAGACCTCCTGTGTTGGATTCAGAGGTACGCATGGAAACACCTAAACCATTTGACAAATGTGGGTTTGAAGTGATGAAAGGTACGCTACTGCTTTGTGCTTTTATTTTACAAAGCAAATGTAAACAGTCAATTGGATTTAGAGTTCTTTAAGTTGAGACTGATTGGGTTCCTCCTCAAAAATGAAAGTTAGACTTCTGAAGGTAACATTTACCAGGAAGGAAGTCATAGTGGGAATTTATATGATTTAGGAACTTTGTGCAAATTACTTATGCAACCCTACCCTTTTGCTAGGGCTGAGGTTGTGATCTATCTATCTTGGGTTAGAGGGTAGAAGGGAAGCAGGGGGGTTATCACTGTGAATTTTAAAAACTTGTAGTAATAAATCTAAGCCTTAGGTTGCTACATTAACTTACTGACATACTTTCTAAGTTGGTATGCAAGACTCTTCTTTCCTCAGATCATTGCTGTGTCATTTCTTTGCAAGCGACAAGAGTCACTTGCACGGGGTTAATTTTAAACCAATTACTCTCCAAATCCCTTTTGATGTACTAGTACAGCAAAAGGTATCACAAAAAAAAGTCTTGACATAAGCTGGAAGTATCTGCTTGACTAGGGCCTTTAATACAGAAGAGCAGCAAGTCAGGATCTCTACAGTACATCGTTGTTAGATTGCTGTTCTTACCTTTATACCTGCTTCCTTATGGTTGTGCTGAATTCTTATCTTCCAGCTGTTTTTGTAGAGCTAAACAGGTCTATGGGAGAAGACTGTTCATTTATCTACTATAAATGTATATCTTGAAAGCAGTTGACCCAAAATGTGATGATCGGCCCCTAGGGTCAGACTAGGTGTTAGGAAAATTCTTTACTGTAGGGGTGACCAAACATTGGAACAGGCTTCCTAGTGAGATAGTTGATGCCTGTCAATGTTCAAGCAGCATTTGGATAACGCCCCTAACGTGCTTTAAGTTTTGGTTAGCCCTGAAGTGGTCAGGCAGCTGAACTCTGTCTTTGTAGGTCCCTTCCAACTGAACTTTTTTATATTTTATGTTCTGCTATTGTACTGTGGTCATCTGAATTGCAGGGGAGAAAACGACCTCTTGGCTGCATTAGCATAAGAAATGTTTTATCTCGTTACCTGAGATATAGGATGCTGCTTGTGTTTGCTAATTTGAAATTAGCCCAAATAGTAGCCTTAAAAGCAATAACGAATCCTATTTTTCCGGAAAGACTAAGTATTAAATCTTCTGTTTCACAGAATGCACTTGAAGATGTGTCATGGAGGCTTGTCGATGGTGTTCTTCAGTGTTCTTTTAGAAGGAGTATTCGTCTTGCAGCATATAAAGAGAGGTTTAATCTAGATGCCAGTTATTATATCTTTCTGGCAGATGGGGAAGCTAGTGAAGGTAAACTTGACTTGCCTGGTTGCTGTTCTTTGAACAGCTCTAAATGAGTTACTGTAACATAAGATACAGCTTAGCTGAGAAGTAGCATGTGAACTAAGGACACAAGTTTCCAAATTTGAGAGAGGCATTTAGTCCAGTCGTCTTTACTGGCTATCTGGGTCATGGCTCTGATTTTCAAAGTTAAACACGACTTATACTTGTGTTGCATGTGCACTTGATGCTAAGAACTGTTAGCTTCTTAAGATCTAGCCATACCTCTTAAAAAATGGAGTATAGCATCAATGGAAATTATTCTTCCCATTTTGTGTGTAGTGGAGAATGCTCTTCTCTGTAGAGGGTTGAATAAGTTCTTGTATATTAAGTATGCAACACAATTTAGATGACCTTCAAGTTTTAATTCACAAGTTAAGTTCCTACCATATTGCACATTAGAGGTTTTGTATAATTACGTTCCATAGTTGTAACAGGGTTTACATTCGTGAATAAGGAATAGGCTCACTTTACAAGTGTGACTCGCATCTGCTTTAAATAAACTACTTTGTCACTGTTTAGGTGGGCCAATATACAAACATCGTCGTCAGCCTCTAATTACCAATGGAATGTACAATGTCACAGGTGTTCCTCAGGATATTGGAGGTTCCCGGTCCCCAAGACTCATCAAGGCTCATGGTAAGTTGCACCTCTTAGCTTTGACTGCCAGTTCAAAATTAGCTGAGACTGAGTTTTTCTCACTATTGCTGAGTATGTATTTCTTCTTCTTGTCATTCACTTTATTTTTACTGTTGGGTAGCAAGATTTGAGATTGTCAAAACAGTTAAGCTATTAATAATTTTCCATTTCAAAACAGTTATAAGATTCTCTTTACCTAGGAAAATGAATCTGTGTTTGCCTTTCCTCTTAAATTTTACTTAGAACTTGTTTCTCTTTGCACCTTTCTCTCTGGTTTCACTTATTTTCATTGCATTGTTGGTCTAGATCTATCTGAAATAAGAAACCCTTCAACTGATTGTCCAGAGCTGTTGAAGTGAATTTTCTCTCCTAGTACCGGCCTGTAAACTAGGCGCATAAGAGAACTATCATTCATCCTGTTGATGAAAGCCTGTAATAAAGGTCACCCCTCATTCTTTCTCGTATGAATTGCTAACAAGACAGTATCTCTCACTGTATGTAGGGATGTATGTGAAAGGCAAAGTAGCTAGAGTTGCTCTGTCATGCTGAGGGTGTTGTCTAATCATCCTTCTTATGGATGATTCTGACCTCTAGCAAGATAAATGTTATGAAATTGTAGTCTAAACCAGGTGATTAAAAACTTATCACCAGTAAATTCTGATGGTATACACATAGGCTAAAATATTATATGGTCTTTGAAGCAGTATTAGCATACAGCTAAATGACCTATGTTTAACTTGTGTTTTTTTTTTTTTAAGGAGCACTAATGTTTGTTGCTTGGATTACGGCAGTTAGTATTGGTGTCATTGTTGCACGATTCTTCAAACCTGTCTGGTCTCATTCATTCCTGTTTGGAAAGGAGATGTGGTTTCAGGTGGGCAAAATCTCCCCCTAGCTGTATGTTCTATTTCTATTAGCAAAACTTAAATCTACTAGATTCAAGAAATAAGAGATCAAACTTGGTGTGGTTTTCTTTTTTTAGTCTTAGAATGGAATAACTGCAAATTGGAAATTCAGACTCGAATAATAAAAGCAAAGTCCAAAGAGGCAGCTAAGAACATCCTTATCTGCAGATCATTAGATGTATTTTAATAGTGTATTAAGAAAGCCATAGTTTCTAAAAGCAGACTTCAATTTTCTAGGTGCATCGTATGCTTATGCTGACCACCGTCATGCTTACAAGCATATCTTTTGTTTTGCCTTTTATATACCGAGGAGGTTGGAGCAAAGTAAGTGTGTGGTTTGTTTTTAACTTCATTGTAAAAATAGGACTAAATAAATGAGAAGTAAGTCCATTGATTCTAATGTTACAACTGTTGTCAAGGGAATTGTTGCAAAAGTTATTGAGAAGGCAAACTTCAAATTCTAGCAACACAGAAGAATGTTGTCTCTTTTACAACTGTAGCTAAAGGAGACTTTAAAGCTAATGCTGTCTGCTGTTTACATGGAAGAATTTCTCAATGCAGCATAAAGGTGGGGCAAATCCTGGGCGGACTAATCAGTGTCTTTCTTCTTCCTGGGAGAACCATCTCCATCCATCTGCAGAGCAGCTTGTTCTGTCCTGTCATCTCTGCCAGGCTAAACACATTACTTTTCCACCACCGTAACTTTTATAAGCTTAAATGAAATTAACATTTGTTTTTTCCTGTAACTTTACATAGATATAATACTCAACAAAAAATGTCTCATGTTTAGCAAGCAGGTTTTCATCCCTATCTCGGCTGTACTGTGATGGCTCTCACAATCTTTCAACCACTTATGGCAGGTTTCAGACCATCTCCTCATGCACCAAGGTACTCAGCTCACTCAGTTACAGAATGTAATGTTTTCACTTCATTGTTACTGCTTAAAATATTTTTTAATATTCTTTGATTTTTATTTTAAATTACTTTCCCAAACAACATAATGCTTTTCTTCATTTTTGTAGGCGGCAATTGTTTAACTGGTTTCACTGGAGTACTGGTACAACAGCTAGAATACTAGCTGGTGAGTAAGAGTAAGTTGTAACTCCCTTTTAAATGATTTGAAGGAACTTTCGTTAATTATCTGGACTATTGCTCATCTAAAGCATCTGGACGTCTAGGTATTGACTCTTAGCACGTGGGATCTTCTGTGCCATTTCAACTCTGAAATAAAATTAAACCACAGGTGATAGTTAAATCCTTTTTTAACATGTTTCACTTGCTCAGCCCTGTTTAAGGTAGGTTCAGAATATGTTGTCTTACTTTTTACCTCATGGTTTCCGCCTCTTCACATAAACTCTAGAGATGCTTTTTCCTTCCACCTTTTTGTTGGCAATCTTCTGCATGAGTTTTTAAGTTGCCATCAGCTGCAACCTTAAAGGTATCTAATACCAAAGATACTTCAGACAAATGTTAAGGATCTTTATAGCGAGGCACTGTTTTTTATCTTGAGTCCTCTTTTCCTCTTTGAATTTTTTGAGGATAGTGTTCTTATTGTAACATAGCTCAATAATTCACTATTGACTTAAATAACCATAATTGGGTCTTCATTCTATTTCCATAAGGTTCCACAGGCAGCTTAAACACAAGTTCGGGTGACTTTGGTTTTGTTGGTCGTCACACATGCTAGTGATTGTGTGACTGCATAGGGCACTGAGCAGAATGAAAACTACTTTGGCATCCTGGCCTTCTCCTTCCTTCCCTGTTTCCACACCCACCCTGCCCAGCAAAAGCTTTTTAGCTGCAAGGATTCCTTTAACCTCACTCCCCAAGCAACTGTAGGCAGTCTGTGGGAAATCTGTTTCCAAAGGTGAGAAAGTTGTTTTAATTGCACTGATGCAGTACTGAATGTCTCTATCTCATTTTTGCGGACTAGTGGTGACTATGTTCTTGGGAATGGATCTACCAGCACTTGACCTACCAGACCCATGGGACACCTATACAATGATTGGTTTTGTAGCTTGGCATGTTGGTATTGATGTTCTTCTTGAAATACACAGCTACTGTCTCATACGGAAAGGTACAAGCCCAACCAATCTCTTGTTTTTACCTTGCTTGGTGAGATTTGTGACAAAAAAAAAAAGTGAATCGAATTTGTGGAGGTGTGTTTTGGCTCCTAACTTAGAAGCTGAAGGGAGTAACTGTCAAGTAATGGTGTGATATCTTCTTTATAAATTGATATGGGAATAAAACAGTTTTTGAGACTAATGTGTTACAGAAAAATTGTTTTTGTGCTGTCTCAAGTGGTAGCCTCTTATTTCTCAAATCACAGTTCATAGGGCAGACTGAAATGTGCAGGTGTTTTCCCAGAATCTATCACCTCTTGCTGTGGTCCTGATCCCAGGTGGGGTAGGACTAGCACAGATTAATTCACACAGGTTTAGTCTTCTTTTTGTTGTCATAATTTACTGGTATGAATGGATATATTGTATGAGCAAAATGATCTGAAATGTAACCACAAATGCTTGCAATTTTGAGTGAACAAGGGAACAAAAGTGAAATTATGGCTCCAGTATGTCTAAGACTGATAGTAACTTCATTGGAAATTCTTAATCTTGCTGGCTGCTGTCACTGAAAGGAGATCACTGTACACAAGTAAATGACCTGTATCTAAAGCAGAGAGGAGACATTTGCAGGATTGAAGCAGCATGGTATCTTAACAGATGGTGTAAGGGGGCAAGTAGAGGAGTGATTAAAATAACTTTAGGTTAGTGTTTCATTCCTAGAACTAGATGAATGAGTCTAATGTTTAAACAATCTAAACACAAAACAATTAACAGTAAATAACTGCTTTTCTCTTCCTACTAACAGCTGAATTGATAGAGGATGACAGAGTACAGATATTGCAGTCACTCACATCTGCAGAAGCAGAGGTAAGGCAACACTTGTAAATACCTGCTATGGGATGGGAAGTGTTTTTTTAAACATAAAGGCTGACACACTTTTTTTTTTCCCTTGCAGGGTCATCTGTTTAAACAGATTGTGTTAACAATCTATGTCTGTGGAAATATAATATTCCTCATTGCCTTCCTGGCAGCAGTCTACCAAATATGAAATAAGTAACTGAAAACTCTGCAGTGAAGTACTGTGCACTTGAAAAACCTGTGAGGAATACTTTATTATGTTTCCCTCAACACATCCCTGAAGATGTAATTGAAGAATAATAGCACATGTTAGGGAGAACTTGAATTCAAATCAGTAGAAGGATGCTGGAATCCTGCAAAAACTGTCTTCTGATGTGATTTTTAATGTGAGTCTTTGCCTGAGTAAGGAATTAAGTTTCTATTTTTAGTAAATGCAGTAACTAACTTGATTGGAGTTTATAGGCTAAGAAGGCTGAGATGTACTGAAACCACTGTTTTGATAGTTAGAGTTCCCTAAACCTTTTGGGAATGTTACTGGAAAGCGTGATCCCAAATCTATCATATCTGTTCACTTTACTGTGCTCTACTGATGTGAAATGTGACAATTTCCTGCTTGTGACAGTTGACCATTACAAAAACTTACTGAAGAAAACTGTCACAAATGCAGGTTAATGCATTCTTTATCTTTGCAGTTAAATGCAAAAATCGTTCTCTGCTCTAAGAGCAGTACACATGTGCATACGGGTTTGGGAACTTCAGTCCTGTAGTTAAAACACCATTTAAGTCACTCAAAATATTGTTTTGTTCCCCTCAGTGCTTCTAAACCATAAAGAGAAAGTATGTTGGCAATACAAATGCATTAAAACCAGTTGTGCTTATATAACACTCAAACAGGAAGAACCTATCAGTATATGCATGTATTTGTTTATAGTCTTGGCCAGTTGTGGCTTCTGAATTACTGTTCTGTATGAATAAGATGGGTTTATGCTACTTGATTCTTAAATTGAAATGAAAATATTTGTTGGATAATGTTACTCTTGTGTTTGCACTGTTGAGTGAAATGGAGATTTGGAGTTGACCTGACTTCAAGAAAACACAGCTTCTGTTAATGTTAAATGAGTCCTTTGAGCTGTTGTACCTAGGAGACTGACTTGTCTCTATGTGGATAAGGGAGAGCATTTTTTAGTCAATAACAGATTTATCTGAATGATATGAACTAGGTAAGGGTCATGGAAAGAGATTATTCTTAAATTCTTTGGTTCATGGTTTACTTAGATATGGAGGATCACTCTAGAACAGAATCTCAGAAGTTAACCCTTCACAAAGCACTGAACTGCATGACACATTTCTTGTAACAATTCAAAGTATACTTCTAGCCTAGGGCTATTAACCTAGCTAAGAATAAAGGTGTTGGAGTACTAGAACAGCAAATATTGGAGCATATCTTGATATCGACTCTTTTAGCAAGAGCTCTCTACTACCTGACAGACAGGGTTGAAACACTCATATGGGTCAGGAAGTAGTTCTCTCCATTTACTAACGCAGTCTAGTTTGGCCTCTTCTGAAATCCACAATGCGGTCTGCAGTGACAAAACATTCAGAAAGCTACAAGTTTGTAGTAAGTTATCTTGGCTGCTCAAGAAATTTCCTTAGCCATAAGAGCACATATATAGCTGAGATTAATCCCCCTGTCAGCAGCAGCAGTAGACTGGAAGGTGAGCGTAAGTTGGACGGTCCCTTTCCTCCCAACTGGAGAAGTCAATCTCAGATTGAGAAGTGGAAGACCATGAAGAAATATGGCAAAACACAGGCTGAAGGGCAACAAGCACTTCCTTGTGCATTTTTTGATCTTTTTGATCTCAGAAACCTGGGAATCACAGGTCTATTTAATACTAAAATTTTGAGGGATTTTGTATACTATAAGTTTATAAAAGAATCTCTAAGCTTAGGTGTGATTGGCTTTTTAAATTAAGTCAATGCCAAATTATTTCTGTAATATGATAGCTGTGCTATGTTGCTTCACTCTCATGTGAAAGTGATCACAGGGTTTTTAAAACGTGAATGTAGGTATCTTAATAAAAGCTTTTTTAGTAAAGTGAAAACACTATCAAATAGAAACTAGAAAAGAACAGTTTTGCCTAGCAGCAAAATGGATTGTCTGTTTTCATAGTAGGTGCTTATTTTATAAATTAAAACTATTTAAATCCTTCCTGGAGAAACTCGTACTGAAATTGAATGTTGGAATATTAACATGTTTCTCTAACGTAGAATAGCTCTCTCCCAAGAGCTATAGAGCTGGCAGATTTTTTTTAGTTGCTCTTTGGATAACTTTTTCTTTCCTGGTACTAGCAATATTGTGTAGTTTGTGTGAGGCCTCTGTAGCATATTCTAACATCTTTGATTTAAAGACTTGTTAATTTTGTGTGCCCCCTGCATGACTAGTAAAAGGAAGCAATGTATGATTACATTCTAGTGACTATCCCTACATTCCTATTATATTCTTTAAAAAATAAGCTATGCAAGAGTTTGGTAACAAAAGGCAGGTAGCAGGAATTTTGGTTCTAGAGGCACTACTGGCTGCTGTACATATCTTCTCTTTATTGATAACTTAATATTTTTTGGAGGAAGATTTCCCTTTTCTTCATAAAGGAATCCCACTGAAGAGAACTTCATGAGAAGAGATCAAGAAGGTTTTGATGTTCTTTCAGACTCAGATTAAACTTGTGGTGACAAATCAACAGTAGTATATTTCTGCTTGGATTCTTCTAGATAGGCAAATACTCCCTAGTGAGTGGAAAGATAGAAGTTTATTGTTTTGAATTGTTAAATGAAGTCTTCAAATACTGATCATCTGCTCTTTACAACTACAAATAATGTTTCTTCTATATGTTTAGAAGAAAACTAAGTGGTGCAAGTTGCTTGAATGCTTTTGAATTCTTTGCTATTTTGCTTTACTTGGAATCAAGTTTTTACTAGTTGATATGCAGGCTGTAGAATGAATTAAGAAATAAAACTTCTTTATGGTGAATGCTACACTATTTTCTTTGATTCCTTTTATCAAAAAAAAAAAATACATTTTGGGGAGACTTGTATTGAGTGTAATAATGTCAATGTTTTTTTCCTTTGCCCAGGTTTGAAAAGGTTGGAGAGAGCTTGCCTAGTTTTTGTTTCGTATCTCTATTTATAACGCTATGTGGCGCTCTTGTTTAAATAAGAGTTTTTATTTTGCTTTCAACAAATGATGTTGAAAATAGGAACTGTTCCTAAAGCTTGAGAATTTTTATGATTACCTGATTTATTCAGTGAATTTAAGTTCACTTTAAAGCAGTTCATACAGATGAAAATAGATGTTTCATTATGTCTAAGCTTTTGTTTCTATAGTTATTACCTGTTTTCTTTTGTCATGTAAATTGTACTTTACATGTGTACATCCTTTTCCAAACAACTTAAGATAAATGGCAATCATGGAGGAGGAAACGAAGTCTGCATTTCAATGCACAAGTTAATATCTCAGTGATTTCTGACCTAGAGACTCCACGTGAATAGGAGGATGGTTAAGAAGGATGATCTCCTAAAACTGAGATTCTTTTTTCGGTTCAGCTTGATTCCAAGCTCTCTAAAGGGAGTGCATATGTGAAGGGGAAGGTGTTGCATACACTTACCTGAGGGAGTTACACAGC